>NW_026067958.1:6875621-6927129 GCF_014885135.2 Alexandromys fortis | reverse complement strand
TCTCTCTCTCTCTCTCTCTCTCTCTCTCTCTCTCTCTCTCTCTCTTTGTGTGTATGTGTGTGTGTTTAAAGACAGAATTTCACTGTGTAACCCAGACTGACCTCAAAACCTTGGACTCACATGATCCTCCTGTCCTAGCCTACTGTCAATACAGGACTACAGGTAGGGGACATACCTTCCATGCCCACCACTGTGCTACTTCCGACAGACTTGGTGAGAAGAAGGTCCCTCTGTGTGCATCCAGTAGCAGTTACCTTGCATTCGTGACCTAGAGAGTGTCTACATGCCCTCAGTCAATCAACACTACCCAAGTGGCAAGAACCTTCAGAGTTAAGGGAGCAGTGGGCTCCTTCTGAAGAAATGGAAGGCTGGCCCCAAGCCCATGCCCAGAAAAACCCCTGCTTTTTCTCCCTGTGATTAAATCAGCCCTGAACTGATGGAACGGGATGACAATGAGGACATCTCAAACTGGACCAATGACCTCAGCCCTCCAGAATTCTGACCTTTTACTCAAAGGGCATCTGGGTTTAGGTCCTGTGCAATCTATGAGAGAGAGAGAACTGAAGAGTAAGCATACATGTGTTCATACATGTGTTCTTTGGACTCTTGACTCTGGATGCAGTGGCTCTTCAAGTTTCTGACTTGACTTCTCTGAGCCGTAACCTGGGATTTTTAAGCCAAATAAGTTCTTTCTCCCTTGAAGTTATTTTTGTCAAAGTATTTTATCACAGCAACAGAAACGAAACTAAAACACCCACCAGGCCTTCCCTGCCATGACGGACTCAATGGAATAAACCATGAGCCAAGATAAATATTTCCTCCTGTAAGATGTCTATGTCAGATAATTTGACCACAGCGGTAGAAAAATAGCTGACGCCCAACCCAGGCCTACCTCCTCCTCAGCCAGGCCCATGTTCCTGGCCTCCGAAACAAAGGAAAAGTGGCAGGTCCTGTGGGGATGAGGCTGTCACTCAAGAAGCACTTTTTTGTTTTAGAACTTTTTATTTTACGTATATGAGTTTTTTACCTGAATGTATGCATTTGTATCACATGCATATCTGCTGTCCTCAAAAGTCACAAGAGGGCATTGGATTCCTGGGAACTAGAGTTAGGCATGGTTGCAAGTCACCCTGTAGATGTTGACAACCCTACCCAGGCCCTCTGCAAGAGCATCAAGTGCTCTTAACTGCTGGGTCATCTCTCCAGCCCCTCAGGAAGTGCTTGGCCTAACCAAGAAAGAACAAGTTTAGAGTTTAGGGTGAGATAGATGTAGCTAAAGATAAAAGAGAAGAAAATTGTTTTCCTCTGGCCAGGAAAGTTCATCACAAAGGTCTTCATGATTTGTGAAAAATTATTTATTCCCTTCACCTTTGACTGTTCATGACATGTATCTCAACTCCACCAAGCAAAAAAAAAAAAAAAAAAAACTCAAAGAAAATCAACAGAACAAAGGAAACATCCAGGCTATGGGAACTCTTAGACCAGGGAATTGGGAGATTGACATAAAATAACTTCACACAAAAACAACTTCAAGAGAAAAAGAACTTATTTGGTTCACAAACCCCAGGTTATAGTCCGTCGCTGCAGACTATAAACCAAGAAGATGGGAATGGTGCATTAACTCCTTCCTTATTCATGACAGAGAAACATCACGAGCAGATGTCTCCAGATAAAAGACACAGTCCCAACAGCACAATTTTGTTTCTCCTCAGACATCTCTGCCTCTATAAAAACTTGTTTAAAGAATGAATAGCAGAGCCAGGTAAGGTGCAACATGGCTGTAACCCCAGAATTCAGAAGGATGCAAGTTCTAGGCTAATAGAGAGAGGTTATCTTCAAAAAAGAAAAAGAAAGAGTATCGTATGTGCTGGCTAGTTTTATATCAGCTTGATACAAGTTAGGATCATTTGGGAAGAGAGACTCTCAACTGGAAAACACCTCTACCAGAATGGTCCATGTGTAAGCCTATGGGGAATTTTCTTGATTGATGATTGATGTGAGAGGCTCCAGCTCACTATGGATGGTGCCATCTCTTGGCTGGAGGTCCTTGGTGCTATAAGAAAGCCAACTGAGCAAGCCATGAGGAGCAAGACAGTAAGCAGCACTCCTCCATGACTTCTGCTTCAGTTCCTGCTTCCAGGTTCCTGCACTGAGTTCCTGTTCTGACTTCCCTGGATGGTGGGCTGTAATGTGGAGTTGTAAGCAAAATAAACTCCTCCTCCTCAAGTTGTTTTGGCCATGGTGTTTTATCATTACAATAGACAGACAGACAGACAGACAGACAGACAGACAGACAGAGAGCTAGCTATAGATATATTGCCATTTTAGCCAATTCCAGGATGCAGTTCGATGGCACTATACAGTTATAATATGTAACACAGTATTGCACCATCATCCGTCTCCAGAACCTTTTCAGCTTTCCTCACCTGAAACATCACACTCATTAAACATTATCTCTCTGATTTCCCTCCTTTGGCTCCCAGTCGCTTCTTTTCTGCTATGTCTATGAGCTTGTCCTATTCTGGGTGCCTTGTCTAAGGAGAATAACAATATTTACCCTAGTTTCTGGCCTCCTGTTTTCCAGGTTCACTCATGTCCTGGCACAATCTAAATTTCCTTCTTTCAGGGTGGTTATATGCATGTAGCATAGTTCTACAAGTCACTCTTTCATTGATGGACACATAGGCTGTTTTGATTCTTTGACTAATGTGGGTAAGACCACTGTGAAAACAGACACACAAGTATCTATCTGAGTCTAAAGGGAAAAAATAACGAGTCCTTGGTTACCTGGGGCAGATGCTGCCAGAACCCATGGAGAAGAATTCACTGAAAATGTCTAATAAATAGCTGAAAGTTCTTGATTTGTACCCGTCCCTGTGCAGGTACACAATTCCCAGAAACAAACTCTGGGTCTCAGGTTAGGGCGGAGTCACAGAGGATCTTGGTGTGGTCGTTTGGTGAAGGAGACAATCATGGAGAAGAGAAGAGGCCTACCTGGGTGCTTGTCTTTTAGCTCCTCTGTGTAATAGCACCTTGCTGGGGCAGGAGAGACCATTGTCCTGCCATTCTTAGGACACCGGGGAGAACTACTAAACCAGGGAAAAGGAAACCTCTGGTCTCTGCAGAAGTACACCCTAGGTCCAGACTATTAGAGATGGTCTGCCATTGGTGGATACAGAGGATGTGATCCAGAGACCTCACCCCAAAGGCCCAGCACACCATGTCACACACAGGCTGATAATGCCCACATCCCACCACCATGCTAGTGGATAGCAAGTAACATCACAGGCATTCACTAATGAGAGAGGGACAACCCTGGAGCGGAGAGTGGAGCAAACATTTAGAAAATCTTTCTGGGAAGTTCCAAGTGTGAGACAATCACACATAAGGAATTTGAAGCCTGTGGGACATATGTAGAAACTCTCTCAGAATGTTAACTCTGACCTCACTGACTCACCAAACACACACTAAGTAGGAAGCATGTTTACTTCAGCCTTCACTGTTGAAAACAAGAGTCCAAGAAGAAAAGTTAAAAAAAAGGGGGGGGAGGGGAGAGTTTCCTTCCTGAATAAACAAAGTCCTCAAAGTTGTGAATTTGCAGATATGACATGAATCTCGGTACTCTAATAAAACAAAGTTAAGTAATTATGATTAATATGCTAAAGGTTTTAGGAAAAATAGACAACATAGCATGGGTCATTTCTGCAGTGAGAAATCAGGTAAGAATGCTAAAAATACTGAACAGGAGTGAAGAGTACCACCAATGGACATATTAGCCAGTGACGGAAATGGAGGACACCACAGATGGACACACCAGTCAGTGATGGAGATGGAGGGAACCACAGATGGACACACCAGACAGTGACGGAAATGGAGGGAACCACGGATGGACACACCAGACAGTGACGGAAATGGACAGAACCACAGATGGACACACCAGTCAGTGATGGAGATGGAGGGAACCACAGATGGACACACCAGCCAGTGACGGAAATGGAGAACACCACAGATGGACATACCAGTCACTGATGGAGATGGAGGGAACCATAGATGGACACACCAATCAGTGATGGAGATGGAGGGAACCATGGATGGACACACCAGACAGTGATGGGAGTGAAGGGTATTACCAGTGAGCACTTAGCATCATAGCTTCATTCTGTTGCCATGATAAAACACTTTGATCAAAAGCAACTTAGGGGAGGAAGGAGCTTATTTCATCTTACACTTCCAGTCCACAGTTTATCACTGGGAGAACTCAGGGTAGAAACCACAAAGAAACTCTGGTTGCTGCTCACTCAGACTCATGCTTATTTAGCTTTCTTCTATGGCCCACGACCACCTGCCTAGCATGGTACTATCACAGCAGGCTGAACCAATGAGATAGCTCATGGGGCAAAGGTGTTTGCCACCACATTCAATCCCTGGAGCCTACAAGACAAAAAGAGCAAGCAGATTCCCTCAAGTTGTTCTCTGACCTGGATGCACATGACACACAGGGAGGAGGATTTAAATACATAAACTACTAAGCAAAAATAAACCTTAAAATAAGGACACACAAAATGGATATCCATTTTGTTTTGTTCCCCATGTGTTTGGTTTTGGAGTTAGGGATTGGTGCAGGGCTGCAAGCATGCTCAATAGGCTGGTAGACCTCCAGCCTCTGTTCTCTTTGTCACCAGCACTGCTGACAGACATAAAGATCACTCCTTCAAATTGCTACAGAAGTGCCTAAGTGATTCCTCTCGATTCTTGCACTTAGGTGGTGAATGAGTAGCAGTATGGAGCACAGTCCCAATGCTGTACACCTCACATCCTATTGACCTGTCCTGGTAGGTAAGGGCAAGGAAAGTTGGGGGAGCTTTTAAAAAATGATGATGGGGAGCCAATAGCCAGGTGATGGTGGCCTGCCAGGGCCTGACTTGGCACTGAATCAGTTTGAATTCCTGGAGACAAACCCTAGCTGAGGACTTTGCATTTCCTTAACTGGGATCTAAACACTCAAGTCTTCCCACACCTATCTGCCACTGGAGTCCAGGTGTGACCGGAGGTTGCTTCCAGTGCCTGTTATCCGGTCCCATTTGTTTTCTGAAGGAAAACTGATTTCCTCTTACTCTTCCTTCATGTTTTCTTTCTCTCCCCACATCCCTCTTTTGGCTTTCTTGCTCTCCCCCTCTCCTCCCTTCACTCCCCTCATATGCATTCAATTCAAATGAAACTTGGAGAAGTTAAGCATTGACCTTTGATACACTAGTCATTTTAGTGACCCTTTCAGGCTAGCCTCTGGGGGAATGTTCCATATCACCTGACATGTCATCTGATTCTAGCATTTTCTCAATGCCAGACAATCCCCACCACATTACTGCATTGTGTTCTGAGACATCAGCCTCTTCACTGCCTAGCAGGGAACTGTACATCTCTGGGCTGCAGTGGCTCTGAACTGTGTGGGCTGCGTGGGCTACGTGGGCTGCATGGGCTGCATGGGTTGTGTGGGCTGCGTGGCTCTGGGCCCCCGTGGTTCTGGGCCCCGAGGCACTGGGCTGCGTGGCTCTAAGCTGTGCGGGCTGTGTGGGCTGTGTGGGCTGCATGGCTCTGGACTGTGTGGCTCTGGGCTGCGTGGCTCTGGGCCGCGTGGCTCTGGACTGTGTGGCTCTGGACTGCGTGGCTCTGGGCTGTATATCTCCAGACCGACTGCTGATTCCAGAACAGAATACCATCTCTCTCCAAATTCAGCTTACTGTTTTCTGGAGGAGATTCTTTGGGGTTTTGTCATGAATAAAGTGAATGGATTGTCAAACCATGGCTGTAAAGGAAGTTGTTTGAGTCTCTTTTGTGAAAAAGTTGACTTTGAGGATGGAATTCCAGAGTCTGAGCACTTTGAAGATTTACGAACACAATTTACATCTTATGATTTGCAAACTACATCCTGACACTAGTCACTGAAATTGTACCCCTCTGTCTTTTGTTTTGATTTCCTCTATTTGTCTTTGACAAGATCTCACTATATTTCTCTGGTTGGTCTGGAATTCGATATGCAGACCAGGTTAGCCTTGAACTCGAAAGACTCCCTTCCTGCCTCTGCCTCCCCAATGCTGAATTAGAAGCATTATCTAATGCTTTACTCTTCTTTCTTAGGAATTAAAAATCAAAAGCTGGGGACACAGCTCAGAGGTATAGTAGTGGCTTAGCACACATGAGGTCTTAGGGTCAATCCCTAGATTAAAAAAAAAAAAAGCAAGCAAAAAACACACACACCAAGACTCAAGACTCTTCTGGCCTGGGAACATAGCTCAGTAGTCTACTTAGCAAGTATGAAGTGAGGGTGTATCTCCAGGAGAAAGGGCCTCAGGGCTACAAGAGGACCATGAAAATAGTAAATCTAACATAGCATCCCTCCATACAGTTAACTCCATATATTCCCATGGAGGAACTTTCATAGTTTAAAAAATGATCTATTGGGAGCTCACCAAGGCCAGCTGAACTGTGACTGAAAAAGCATGGGATAAAACCAGACTCTGATCATGGCGAACAATGAGGACTGATGAGAAGCCAAGGTCAATGGCAAGGGGTTTTGATCCTACTTCATGTTCTGGCTTGGTGGGAGCCTAGCCAGTTTGGATGTTCACCTTCCTAGACATGGACGGAGGGGGGAGGACCTTGGACTTTCCACAGGGCATGGAACCATGACTGCTCTTTGTATTGGAGAGGGAGGGGGAGAGGAGTGGGGGGAGGGGGAGAAGAGAGGGGGGAGGGGGAGGGAAATGGGAGGCTGAGAGGAGGCGGAAACTTTTTTTTTCCTATTCTCAATAAAAAAAAATAAAAAAAATGTCTTAACTGAATGTGGTGGCTGATGCCTATAACCCCAGCACTTAAGAGCCTGTAGCAGATGGATTAACCCCAAGTTTAAAACCAGTTTAGACTACGTAGGAACTTTGTATCGAGCACAGGTATGAGAGGCGTTCTCTCACCAAAGCAAGCCAAACCCTTGTCACAAACAACTTTACTCACTAATACAAAGAAGGAAGGGCACAGGACCTGGTGCTTTCTGCCTCTTTGACTTGGAAGGCTGATATTCAACTCTAATGTTTCTCTCTCTCTCTCTCTCTCTCTCTCTCTCTCTCTCTCTCTCTCTCTCTCTCTCTCTCTCTCTCTTTAAGGCAGTGTTTCTCTGTAGCCTTGGAGCCTGTCCTGGAACTAGCTCTTGTAGACCAGGCTGGCCTCGAACTCACAGAGATCCACCTGCCTCTGTCTCCTGAGTGCTGGAATTAAAGGTGTGTGCCACCACCACCTGGCTGAAGCTGATATTCGAGAAAGAGAGAGTGACATTGTTTTTTCTCTCTTCTTCCATCTCTATTAAGAGCTGAAAAAGAAAGGGGGAAAAGGTTAATCATGTCCTTTCCTTATCCCATTAGACAATAGTTCTTTTCCTACTATTACCAGACCAACACATAAAACACAGAACCTTCCCTCTCTCACAAATTGAAATTGAAGAGAGATTTCTTCTCATTCCAGAAAGAACAGAAGCAAAAAAAAAAAAAAAAAAAAAAAAAAAAAAAAAACAAAAAAAAAAAAACACCCTTCCTGGTTGTCATGGTGGGATGAGACAAGAATTTGTTGAATGCAGGGTGGTGTTACCTTCCTAAAAGGTAGACACTATGATGAACCACCTTCACTGTCAACCCTGGCTGAACTTGGAGTCACCTAGAAAGCACAGCTTTGTGGGTGTCTATGAGCATTTCCAGATGGTTTCACTAACGAGAGGAACCCTGCCCTGAATGTGGGTGGCACCAGCCTATGGGTCTCATCCTATTGAGATCTTAGAATGAGAAAAAAAAAAAAAAAGAGGATGGACAGGAACTGGATCCCAGCATTCACCACTCTACTTCCTGGCAATGAGCAGAATGACCAAATGCCTTAGCTCCTCCCACCATGCTGCCCCACCTTGATGGACACATTAAACCCTTCTTCCCTTAGGCTGCTTTTGTCACAGCTCTGAGAAAGGCAATTAATAAAACACCCTATGTCAGACAAAGTGCTATTGTAAAGTTTCACCCAGAAATAAAACTTTGTGAACCTGTTTTTTAACCTTCTCAGTAGTTCTTAACATCCACTAGGAAGAATGTAGCCAGCCAGAGTGCTCTTGGACAGAACCCAAGTCTGAGTTCACAGCATGTCTGTGGGTGAGTCACCCAGCGAGTGTTTTTTAACTTCCAGGTAGGCTGAATACTCAAACCTACAACAGCAAGACATAAGCTCCTGTGAGAAGTATTGCTGTGGAATAATCCTTCTGTACACACTGTGAATATATGTCACTTTGATTTGTTTAATAAACAAGCTGATTGGCCAATAGCTGAACAGGATAAACTTAGGTGGGAAAGCCAAACTGAGAATGATGGGATGAGGAAGGTGGAGACAAAAAAGTTACCAGCCAGATGGATAACAAATGGAACACACAAAATGAGATAGAGGTAAAAGCCACAACCTCGGGGTAGCATATAGATTAATAGAAATGGGTTAAGTTGTAAGAGCTAGCTAGTAATAAGCCTGAGCTATTGAGAGAGCATTTATAATTTATAATAAGTCTCCAAGTCATTTATTTGGGAAGCAGCTGATGGTCTGTGAGCAGGCAGTTAGGACAGAAAAACTTCACCTACAAAGTATTAATCACTTAGAGGGTGGAGGATACAGCATTTGCCACCTGCATGACCCTGGGTTTGGTCCCCAGCATTACAAGAACAAAAGAAGAAACATTTAGATGCAAGCTATTAAGAAACACAAACACTCCTCCTTTCTGTCTTAGCCAAGCCCCAATGTACTAATCTTAACACTTCTGTTAATGGGAGAAAATTCTCCAATACAAGACTAGTCCATTGTCATAGAGTATTTGTTTTGTGTAGAAAAAAAGTATAAAGGTTGAAGCTATTTTTAAGCCTAATTGTCACCATAAGTTTCTTTAGTTTGGTGGTATTTTTAAAAATTGTTTGTTTTGTTTTGTTTTTGAACTTTGTGTTTTGTACCAGTTTTTATTCAAGAAAGTCTAAGAAAATCATCACGATTGTTTCAAACTGTATGCAACAACATTTTACACTTCTGTAGTTATAGAACTGGAAACATTCTCTCTTCTCTCTCAATGCTCTAGTCCAAATCCCGAGTCCGAGGCTTATTGTAAATGCAAATTCAATTACACACAATATTCCAAATGGGCAATGCTTTGTTGCTCAAAAAAGGAAAGATGGCCCCAAGCACAGAACTGCATATACCACTTTCCATCTTCTTAAAACAGACTTTATTAGTTTAATTACAACTAGAGAAAGGAGACATGACTCCAACCCCATATTGAATGGCTAATGAGAGCTAAAAGTACAGAAGAAATAAAAGCATGAAAACACATGAGAAAAAGCTTATCTGTATTTCATAGTAGCATTTTAGCAATAATTTCTACTCTATAATGTCTTTCCCAGGATCAAAGGGCTCCAGAGGTGCGGAGGATTCTTAAAACACACATTTGTGGTACAAGGAAACCGCTGTGACTTCGTTTTACAAGTGAAAAGGAAGCTAGCTTTGGGTAACTATAACAAATACTCAGAAAATCAACTTAAAAAGAGAAAGGGTTAATTTTGGCTCACAGTTTCCAAAGTGCCTGCTGGCTCTATGGCTTTCAGCCTGAGAAAAGCCTCACACCTTTCTCGTATGGCAAGCGGTATGTGGGGGAGTGGATGGCTTGCTTAAGGTGCCCAGGGAGAAAAGAGAAAGGAAGAAAAGACCAGAGTCTCTTAATTTCCTCTCAGGATATGCCCTCTGTGACCAGAGACCCTCCTACTGGTGTCCACCTCTTAGTGATTCCACCACCTTCCAGGAGAACTAAATCAGACACCACCACATGGTCCTTGGTGGCGCAGACCATGCATGAACTGTAGCAAGCCTGGAGGATACAGAGTGCTTGACCAAGTTGCTGCTCTTTTCAAACCTGGATGTGGACTTCTTTCCAATCACACAGGCGTGACTATAAGCCAGAAGAAAGGCGCTGGTGCCATACATAGGCTGTGGCAGCTTCTCCTGTAGTCACATAAGCAGTGGTTTAGGATGTTCGGGGAAGCCCTGCAATCCCCAGCTACACACAGCTGTGCTTCCCGGTAGTCTTAGGCTGCTGCTTGTAGCCCAGCCCAGAGGAGAGGCCCAGCCTTCCTGCAGGAGTCCCACTGAAGTCCCTCTGAAGACATCAGGCCAGGAGGGGCACACTTGTCCCTCAGTTAGCCCAGGTTGAGTAAGTTGCCACCATGAGCACCAGTTTGACTAGAACGCCAGGAAACCTTGTCAAGCAGACAGCTAAATGACCCTGTTCATTTAGTGTCACAATAGTAAGGGGCAATTTGTGCACCTTGGAGCTGTAGCACACTCCCAGCGTGTGGCAACAGGCACTTGGTAAAGCTCACTTAGCAACTGTTGCTTACAACTCGCCCAGCGCTCCACCTTTGTTTCTTGACCATCTCCAATGATAACAGGAGAAGGGCTGTGTTCATGTCCCCAAACTAGACTAGAGGTGTCCTCCTTGCTATTTCATTATGGAACTAAAGAGAAGGATTTAATGACTTAATGATTGGTTTTAATTGTCAACTTAGCACAACCCAGAACTGTCGTGGAGGAGGGTCTATGGGGTGCTCTCTAGATTAGGTTGGCCTGTGGTCCTGTCTTTGGAGAATTACCATGGTTGTGTTACTTGACATGGAAAGACACAGCCCGCTAGGAGCAGTACCATTCCCTGGTTGGAGGTCCCGGACCATGTAAGAGTGGAGAAAGACAGCTGAATAGCAATCACACATTCTTCTCTGTGCTCTTGATTTTGGATGCACTGAGGTGCTTCAGGTTCCTGCCTCGACTTCCCCACAGTGAAGAACTGGGAACTGGGAAAGTAGCCAGGGCATTTTAATCACAGCAGCAGGAAGCGGACTCTAACGGTAGGTGTTCATAACTTCTTCCCAAAGCCAGAGTAAGGGCAGTTATACAAGAGAGCAACGAAAACTGTAGATGAAGTCCCTTAGTAAACATCTGTCAGCTTCCAGGGCTGGTGACACAGCTGCAAAGCCTCGCTGGCAATTCTTCAGTCTTAACAACTAAGTCCTTTCTCTCAACTTGTCTTGGCCATGGCACCGGCTGGCCTCCCTATGTCTACATTCATGGGCACCAGTCTACATCATTGCTAGGTAAGAAGGTCATGTGAGGAAGTAGAGGGTCATATGTGTCACTGGAGCTTGTTGAAAGTTAAATTGTGACTCATGGTTATGTGTGACTGAGTTTGCTCCTAAATAGCAAGAGTCCAGTGCTTCGAGCACACATGGGCAGAATTAACTGGGCTAGTCCAGACTGGCCTGCAAGCTTGATATGATGGCACCAGTGTTTACATGAGAACTTACAAGCAAAGGACAAAGTCAAAAGTCCATGTCCAATCCAGTCATTAGAAGACAAGGAGGCAGCTGTGCTCAGAACCCCAATGTGTAACAGGAAGAGAGAGAGAGCACATGATATCAGAGCAGAAGCAGGCAGAATGGTCCCAAAACAGACCCTAAGAGATGGCCTGAACAGTACTCACAAGCAAGAAGCATAAAGCCAAGGGTGTAGTCAAGAGTGTAGTGTCATTGGCACTACACATGCCTGAGGAGGACAGAAACAAAGCAGCAAGGAGAGAGATACAGACAAGAAATGCAATACCAGTGCCTTCTGTGTCTCACAGTGTCCCATCAGCCCCCAGGGGTGGCTATGAGAAGATGCTGGACAAATGAGAGACATATGGGTCAATTCCTGGGCTTGGAAAACCCAACTGATGCATCAGTACCTTACCTAACACACGTGAGGTTGACTTAAAGAACATGTATGCAGCAATGCTCATGATAAAGAGCAATCACACTGTGCAATTACATTTGTTCTGTTGTTAAACCTGTTATTTTTAGCCCAACAAATGCCTTAGAAGCTCATGTTCTTGGTAACTTTTTAAATCTACATTTACTTATTTTAGCGTGCGTGTGTCTCTGACCGTCTGTCTGTCTCTCTCTGACTGTCTGTGTGTGTCTGACTGTCTGTCTGTCTCTCTGACTGTCTGTCTGTCTCTCTCTGACTGTCTGTGTGTGTATCTGTGTGTCTCTCTCTTTATGACTGTCTGTCTGTATGTGTGTGTGTCTCTCTCTGACTGTCTGTGTGTGTCTCTGACTGTCTATCTATACGTGTGTGTTTCTCTGTGTGTGTCTGACTGTCTGTGTGTGTGTCTGTGTGTCTCTCTTTATGACTGTCTGTCTGTATGTATGTGTCTCTCTCTCTGACTGTCTGTGTGTGTTTCTCTGACTGTCTATCTATACATGTGTGTTTCTCTGACTGTCTGTCTGTATGTCTCTCTCTTTCATCTGTATGTGTGTGTGTCTCTCTCTGACTGTCTGTGTGTGTATGTCTGTGTCTGTGTCTCTGAAGTGGTAGAGAGAGCGATGGACAGTTAGTGGTAGGTAGTTCTCCCCTTCTACCATGGGGGACCCAGAGAACAAACTCAGATCATCACTGGGATTGGTGCCAGACACCTTTACCTGAGGATTCCAGAAACTCATATTTGCAACAACCAGTCCTCGTTAGCTACAGGTTACAGATATGGTCTGGTACATGTTTTTCTCTGTCTCTTCCTCTCGTGGATGTGACTTTTGCCTCACCTGGAATACCAAGACAGACGTCAAGCCACACCAATCACGTGATCACCTGTGCATGTGGGCTTGTCCACTCATCGAACAAGGAGCTGTGTGTGCACTAACAAGATGCGCAAAGCCAGGTGCTTGTTGCAGGAAGGGAAGATAATATGTCCCTCCTGATTCTAAAGCTTTCTGAGCTACCCTATGGTGGTTTTTGTTTGTTTGTTTGGTTGGTTGGTTGGTGTTTCTGCAGTGGGTGTCGAGGCTCCAGTACTTTCTAATCAAAATGGATTATTCCCTCACATGGAAGTCAAACTGAGTAAATTAAAGACTCACAAATTTAAAAGCAAATTTTAACAACACTACATCACTAGATCTGAGGTTAAGATGATGGCTCAGAGGTTAAGAGCACTGGCTGCTTGCTCTTCCAGAGGACCTGAGTTCAATTCCCAGCAACCTCATGGTGGCTCACAACCACCTGTAATGAGATCTGGTGCCCTCTTCTGGCCTGCAGGCAAAACACTGTATATATACTAAATAAATCTTTTTTTAAAATCAGTAGCTTTTTGATTATATATATGTGTATATTCATTTCTTGTATTTTTGTATGCTCTTGGGAGCACATTGGTGTGGGCACATGTGTGGTAGTCGGAGGACAACTTGTGTTGCTTCTCTTCTTTCACCGTGAGGATCAAGCACTGGCCATCAGTTTTGATGACAAGCCCCACCCCCTGCTGAGCCATTTCAGCCACCCTAGATTTTTAAGCTATTGATGGTCTGTGCTTCTGTGGGTTCCACTGCTGACCTCTGCCACTATGGGTCTTGTCCAAGCCTGTGAAATAGTTCCACTTGCATTATTTCATACCATCCTCCCGACAAAGTGAAGCTATTGTTACTAATTCCCATTGTGTGTGGAACTTGAGAAGCTAATTAGCCTAAGGTGATACCCTTAATAACATTCCATGTGTGAATTTGAACCCAGGTCCTTCAGAAACAAAAAAAAAATTGTTTATACCCACAGCAGGTATTTAATCTGTAAAAACAATAGGGTAAACATTTGGACAGTACTTTTGACTAAATGAGGTTCTACCACAGATAATTGAGGTTAGGGCTCCTGGCAGATTCTACTTTAAGCCTAGCAGGAAGGTGCTTTTTCCCAGGACCGGGATAAAGAACAGGCCAAAGAATATAGGCCATCCATAATTTTCTCCCAGCCAAGATATTTATGTGATATTATGTGAAGAGTTATTTTTGTTTTGCTTGTTGTTCAGGTGTGTGTTGCTCTGGTGGCTCCACATGAAGCCAGAGGAGCCTGGAAAGAAGCACAGAGCCTTGCTGTAGGCACATGGCTTTCCGGCAGGATCCCGGACTTTTGTGCAGTGCTGTTCTGCTACCAAAGGCCCCACTTGCCCCTGCGGGAATCCTAGAGACACTAATACATGCCAGGAGAAACGGGAAAGAGCTCCATTAACCTGCTGCTGAGAAAAGGTTGGCTCCTTTGGGACGGATGAATTCAGCTTTTCAGAGCAATCGAGGAACCTCCTTGTTGAACAAACGCCAGCAGCAAACTTCCCAGTCAGAGGAGACTGGCTCCAATGTCCATCCCAGTGTTGAACACAATGCAGTCTCTGGGAGGATTTACCTCACAATCAGGTGTCAGCATGGGGAGTGACCCTTGACAGTGCTCAGTTCCGGAGGATGGAGAGTCACGTCTCCTTCCAGTTTAGGAGGTGCGCGTGAAGATCCCAAGCTGGGCCAGGCTTAAGGTCAACCGTGATAAACGCTAGAGCAGGTCTTACAGAGACAACCTGCTAACTTATGTTCAGGGGGAAGCTTCCATTTTACTAAGTTACTTATTTATTTGGACAGGATGGCATTATAGTAAAGAAATATTTATTTTCTAGTTAGGTGCATGTGCATATTATCGCCCAGAGAAGAGAATGGACCAGTCCCGCCAGGGAGGCTGCGAGTCAGGAAGCCCTGGGGGTTGAAGTAGGCAGTCAGGTTGCAGAGCTCTCAGTGGCTGGTTCTTAACTCTATAGGGCAACTGATGACAACTTTGTGCATAATCCAATTCTCAAAGTAAAATGCAACTCTTTCTTAGTTTAAAGAACATCAGCTGCGTTTCCTTACCTTGGCTTGGAAACTGCACCAAATTTAAAAGACAGGCTGACCCATTTGGCCTTGTGGTAATGTTTCATTGAGTTTTAGATTCATTTAATTTTTTTTTCCTCCCTGACTCCCTTAACTAGCAATTTGTTCTCTTTTAGACATAACACACACACCAAAAAAAAAAAAAAAAAACCTAAAAACTATCATTTTTGCAGTGCTAGAAAGAGAACTCAGCTTGGAGCATGCTCAATTTTGATTTTGCCAGAACTTCACCTCAGCTTGCCAACACAAATTATAACTTTTAAGACAATAGGTCAGGATGAAAACAGAAAGGAAAGGACGGTGGCTTATATTTACTGACAACACAAACCCAATGCCTGATGAGCAATCTTCATGATCTGTCTCTCCTCTTATTCTCTCTCCGGGTTTATAGAAATGTGAAGGTCATTGATCACAGCTGCCTGCTGGTCAAAGGCCAACTTAACCCTTTAATCCAAATGAGAAGCAGCCTCTCTGACCAGGGCAACTATGAATTTAGGTCTCTGGCTATCAAAACCACATTCACTGAATTTAGTAAGAACTGCTCTAACATGGACATCTAACACACATAAAGAAATCGACACACTGCCGTTAGAGATGTGGCGGCTTCCTACCGTCTTATGCGTTCCCTCCAGAGTCCGAGGGGAGGGAGCAGGGATAAAGAGCTTCTAGATTTCTCATGGCCTAACTGCTGAAGCAATTTTTGTTCCATTAGGTTTGTAACATTATCGTCTTTGGAGAGAATTTACACAACGCTTCTCAGTTTATTAATTCATCACATCTAACTTAGTCTTCACATGACCCAAAACAAACCAATTTCCCTCCAGCTCCAGCATCCACTTCTGCAGTCCTTTAAATTTAGTGTAGGACCACAAAGCCTACTTGATTAGCCCTACGAGTTTGTCCTGTGTGTAGTATGATGATCAGCTCATCTTTCCTGAGTTCTTCTCCACAGATTTGGTCCAAAGCAGTCTAGTCCACAATGTGAAGTCGCCCTAGAGGCCATCTAGCCATTGGCTGCTAGTAAAATGGCCCTTCTGGTTGTGCTGAGGAATGCCAAAGCCTCGAGACGGGCTCTAACTGCCTGGCAAAAGCGTCCCCAAGCAGTGCTTACCCATCCCTTCCCAGCTATCCTTTCCATACTTACAGAACAAGAAAACTTTGTAGACACATGCTGCAAATACATCTAACTTATTTTTCTTTACTTTTAAAAATTAATATTATCTTATGTGTATGAGCATTTTGTCTGTGTACCACATGCATGCCTGGTGCCTGTGGAGGCCAAAAGAGGGCGCTAGACTCCCTAGAAACAGAGTTTCAGATCACTGTGAGCTACCATGTGGGTGCTGAGAATCCAACCCAGGTCTTCTGGAAGAGCAGCCAGTGCTCTTAACCACTGAGCCAACTCTCAAGTTCCTGCTTCCAGATTTCTTAAAAAGAAGATCCATTGGAAAATTGCCTTGCTGCAGGAAAGAAAGTCCTATCTAGTTAAATTCCACTTCTCCCTTTTCCAAATTTCTCAAATGAGAAAAGCCAATCACAATGGAAGCTGCACTGTTAACAGATCCAAGAGGACATGTTTAAAGTATAAACCATAGCCCAAATAAAGAAGTGACCATAACTGGAAGAGGTTTACGGCATCCTGGATTCTCAGGTCAATTACCAGCCTTTGTGAGTCTGCAGGCTGACAGAATGAATTGGGTATAGAATATAGAACAGAATTTCATAAAATTGAGTATAGAAAGCAGACTACAGAATGAATTGGGTAGAGGGAATTAGGGTGAGTTGACAGTCCAGCACTTAATTTTTCATTTATGACTGTAACCCAAAGAATAACATACTAGACTAACACCCGTTCCCCGAGAAATTAATAATTCACTTACAAACCCCTGCTCCATGACAAAATTCCAGAACCCAGTACAGCAGCTCCTTGTATTTTGCTGAAAGCACCGATAGGCATGTTTTAACTGATGGTGGTGATTGTACAAAATTAACCCAGCATCCAAGTGCTACTGAGATGTTATCTGCACCTCCCTGACGTTAGCCAGTGTATCTGCAACTCAAAAAGAAAATAGGTGCACGAGATTAAAATACTCTTCTAGTAGGCACACAGTTATCCCCAAAGGACAAAAACTACAGCAGGCTCAAGAAAAGCATACACAGACACAACACAAGTACTAACAATCCAGCGTGTAGTTCACTGAAAAGCTGCCCATCTCAAATCAATTAAAAACAAGCCACCATATAAAACAGTCATTCAGTCCCAAGTTTTAGGAAATGTTAGTTGAAGCCATCTAGTTCATCTGTGTTTTTGTTTTATGGGTTTTTTTGTTTGGTTGGTTGGTTTTGGTTTTTTGTTTATTTGTTTGTTTGACAAGGTCTCATTATATAGCCCTAGCTGACCTCTAGACCGTGTAGACAAGCCAGCTTCAACTCACCTGCCTGCCTCTGCCTCCCAAGAGCTGGGAGTAAAAGAGTGAGTCCAGCATTAACAGTCACTTTCCTTCTTTCTTTTGTTTGTTTGTTGTTTGTTTTGGTTTGGTTTTTGAAAAACTTTTTTCTGCTCCTAGAGATTGAACCCAAGGCCTCATACATATTAGGCAAGTGTTCTACCATTGAGACTGACTCTTCCGTGTCTACTGTGGCTCTTGTTTGTACTTCTTTTTGGTTTTGTTTGTTGGTTTTGATTTGGGTTTTGGTTTTGTTTTATTTGAGACAAGGTCTCTGTTTTGTTTTGTTTTGTTCTGTTCTGTTTTGTTTTGCTTGAGACAGGGTCTCTTTGTGTAGCCCTTGGCTGTCCTGGATCTTGTTATGTAGACCAGGCTCAAACTCATGGAGATTCTCCTGCCACTTCCTCAAGTGCTCAAATTATCTGACAACTTTTATTCTTAACAGAAATAGTTAAGCATCTCCCTGTTACCCCTGAGAGACTGAACAGGGAGCCTGGTACTGTGCTTTTCGTCCTAATCTCTGAAGTTGTATCACTGCCTCCCCCTTCTCCAGGCAACAAAATGAACATCCACCTTGATTCCAGTTTACTGAAGCTCACACAGCTCTCAAGGTTTAAAGCTATTTAGGCTGAGAGGCACAGAAGAGGACCAATTAGACATTCTAAGGGGAAAAAGCTGCCCTGGCCCCAAGAAGGGCCGTGCTACAGCTACGATACTAGATGCCACTGCTTTCAAGCTTTTACCCTATAATCAACCCATATTGAAACCAGATTTCCGGGCGCTTCAGAGAGCTTTGTGATTTTCTGAAGCAGACATGCTTAGTATTTGAGAAGGTCAAACCCCCTGTGGTGCAGTGTTTTTAATAAAATCAGCTCAACAGAAATTAGAGACACACCAGCCAATTTCTAGGAAGCCTCTGAGCCATCCAAAATAAGAAGAGAAAAAACATAAAAGACACAATCATGTATGGATCAATTTCTTTCCAAAGGGGCAGGACTTAGGGGTATAGATACAGAAACATGACAAACTTAGGCCCATTTGCATCTGGTTTGAGCAAATTTCCACTTAGAAAGGAAAATTACTTTGGGGAGTGCTCTGTGTCGTTTTAAACGAGGGCTGTTCTGGGTAGAACATCTTACACAGCCGCCTCAACGTAAGCACAAACCTCTGAGAGAAAAACGACAAGCAGAAAGACCACAGGGCAAGCTGTGGAGAGGGCCAGCCAGTGAAGACATAAACACTGGGTTTGCTCTCAGAAAATGGGGGGTTATGTCATGTGGCTAAAGCTGGGTCCCCAGAAATGTCAGAGGGGTCATGAGTTCCTACCCCACAGAACAGATTGGGGTAGACTCATAAGTACCCCGAAAAAAACAGGAGGTAGGTCAGCAAACACATCACACGTCACTGCACTCAGCTTCCAGTGAACTCTGGCACCAGACAGGCAGACCCGCGCCTTCTGCAGGCCCGCGCGCACAGATGAAGCTCAGGCTTCCTTCGCTGTTTTTTCCTAATATTAGAGCTGCTGAGTTGCTTATTCACTCAGCGTCCCTTGATATCCATGAACTGGGACCGAAGAGAGGAAAATGTGTCACCAGTAGAAAAGATGACTACTTAACACAGCGGTTCTCAGCCTTCTGCTGCACCCCTTTAATACAGCTCCTCTTGTGGGGACCCCACAACCATGAAATTATTTCACTGGTACTTCATTACTGTTATTTTGCTACTGCTATGAACCATAATGTAAATATCTGATATATGACCTCCAAAAGGTCAAGACCCACAGGTTGAGAAGCACTGACTTTAAAAAAAAAAAAAAAAAAATCACTGACCTAAGGCAGGCCTGGCAGTAAGGCACTTGAGAAACTGAGGCAGGATTGTCAAAAAACGGAAGTGCTTGGAGAGGGGGTTCCTGACGCTATGTGATGTGACAAAGGAAGAACAGTGTACGAGGTGCACAAACCTCAGCCTTCAAGCAACAAAGTCACTGCAGCCTGTGCAATGAGAGTAAGGATGGAAAACGCACGGTCTGCCCATTCAGGTCAGCTCTCTTCCCTTCCCAGGTCTGAACGGTGAAGTTCAAGTCTTTGATCCCTTGAAATGACAAACATGGGGAATGAGGATATATATAACTGGATGCACATAAAACCTGAGTATTTTCCGAAAGAATTGTCAGGAGTGTGGCAGAAAGAGCTGTCAACCTCAAAAGGCTAAGGATGCTGCTGTTTATTAAGAGAGGAATTTATTTCAGAGCCTCAACTGCTTGTGCATCTACTGGCAGTAAGATAATCTAAATAGAAACTGGTTATAGTGGCGCACGCCTTTCATCCTGTCCGGCACTTGGGAGGCAAAGACAGGTGGATCTCTGGGAGCTGGAGGACAGCTCTGTCTACACAGTGAATTCCAGGAAAGTCAGGGCTACCTAGTGAGACTTTGTCCTGAGAAAATCTATGAATAAACTAGGTCCTCATTTCTTTGCTAGTCATTTCTGCTCAAATTATTCCATGTACTTGGCACCTCTCTTAAAGAGTCTAAAATTATGTTCATCTTAAGTATCCTAGTGAAAGTATGCAAAAATACAAAGAAAAATCTCATCTTTAAATATGCAGGCTATAGATTCAATTTTAAAAACCCAGGCACACAAAAGAATTGAGAAAAAAACCTGGCAAATTCTCACATTAAAGATAACAAAGACCCATTTTAAGGGAAAGGTCTATTACTAGTAGTACTACTTTTCTGGCTAAAGATCATGCTCTGTCAAGTTCTATTTGGTTATATTAGTTAAATGGTCATTTTGAGGAGGAAACCTAAGAGTTGTGCTATTAAAATGTCAATTTAATGTCATTCACCACTGAAACCCTTCGTTAGGATTAAAAAGACATTTAGAAACAGATACTGTAAGTATAATCATGTTTAAAGACCAGGAGCATTACATAATAAAGTTTGGCTAATTTGGGAGACAAAATATTTAAATTGGTTCGAGACAAAATAAACTGTCAAAGCAGACAGTGGTTAACTTTACTAAAGACATTCTTGAGCTGGGGGAGGTGGACGTAGTGCAAGGTCCTAGCAGAGCGGATTCCTTTTGCTATGGCAACGTCCGCAACTCAAGTCCTATCTGGTCTGGCACAGATAAGTGAAGAATTCTTAGGGCTTGGGTTCTAGCTTAGTGGTAGAATGTGTGCTTAGCACAAACAAAATAAGTTCTTAGATGAAAACTAAAAGCAGGATCATTCTGGAAAACGATGTAGGTGAGACTAGAAAGTGGTCGTTACACAAAGACAATTACAGGCTTGTGTAAGAATGAACAAGATCACAATGAAGCCAAAACCTACATTTGAGAAGTTTGAGTAACAGGTCTCCATTCATATAATGTAACACGTCCTCTCTTACACTTCCAACCCAAACGTACTGTCGGTTGGTTAGTTTCTGTGGTGCTGGGGAAAATCAGACCCAGGGCCTTATCTAGACAAGCATTCTAGCATTGCGTTAGACCCATCAGCCTCCCCACACCCCAATCTAAGTTTATAATTTATGAAAGACACCACTAAGTTTTCGGACAAAAATATATATATTTTAAAAAATCTTTACAATAAATGAAGATGTAGGAGCTTACAGAGAGCACACTATTTCGGTCCGTCGCAGCTCCCTGGGATATAAGGAACCCTGGGAAAGTGTGTGCAGAGTCCTCTCTTTGTTTTTTATAATTTTAAAGCAAATTAATCCATTTGACTGTATTTGAGTTTGTGCAAATAATCCTTCAGAAGAAATACCCAAGATTCTCTTTCAGAGGTCATTTTGTCTCTCCAAGATGACTGAGTGAGTTAACTAGTTTCCAGATAAAAGTGCTCCTGTCCAGCAGAACTCAGAAGGCCTTCAAGGGTTCAGTGTAGAGTTCAGATACGACTGTGTCATACGAATTCCAGCTTCCCATGACCACTGTACATGCCCCAGTGCACGAGGGACAAAATCTTCTCATTACTGAGCTCTGCTTGCCTCATTTTGTCACAGGTCAGACAACAGTTCTCCTGCCCACTGACGGGCACCATGCACTCCAAGTCCAACTTGGCAACCTGCCCCTTCTTGGAATGGTGTCCATGAAAGCTGTAGTGCAAACGAGAGAGCATCTGCTGCCGCTGATCCTGCAGTCTCTTGTTCTCACTTCGGAGCATTCGCAAGGCCAACATGATGAGCAACACTAAGATCAGTCCGCCGGCGATGGGGACCGCTATCACAGCTGCGCGGAACCACAGTTCTTTGGAGGAAGTCAGCTCCTGCACCTTAGTGATGAGGTTTCTGCTACTGTCGTGCTGGTACCGGTTTCCTTGTCCTAAGGGAGTACAGAGAAACAAGCATGAACACACAACTACTTCTCATAGGAAAGCCCATTTAAAAGGCATTTCAAGAAATGACATGTTACAAAGTATCCAAAGATGCTTACAAATGCATCTGTTCACAGGCTGTCATTACTTGAATGTAATGGTCTTTTAATGTCCTCACAATGTTGAAATAACAGGCACAGCCTATTATGCAGAGACATCTAATGCTCAGGCAGACATAAAAGCCACTCCGCTAGAGATGGCCTCTGCATCCAGCCTTGCTCTCCCTCTGTCTCTAATTACATTAACAACAAAATCAATGACAGACACACAAACTCGCTGCTGTCACAGGCCTACAGATCAGGCGGGCCCTCGGGTTGAACAGCTTGGACCTACCTGAGGCTTCGCTCTTGGGAGGAGAGAGGACGTCGTGCAGCCCTCGGTAATTGCACATGTCTTCGTGACAGCATTCCAACGTGGGCATGGCGGGGCCAGAGTGGTTTTGGGCCTGCTTGGCTCGGCAGATGTCTGCTGTGCTTGCAAGGGAGTCCAGGCAGCCGTGAGTGAGTGGAGAATTGGTGTTCTGAGGGTCAAGGAGTCTGGAGAAGCAAGCGCTCAGCTCAGACTTACACATGTAACCCGTTGCCACACAGTGAGCAGCGTCACAGTAGCACCGGATCTCTCCTGAAAACAAAGAAACTACGTAAGCACCAGCTGAACCCCGAACTCAAGGGCACTTATGGCCACGAGGACAGAAATGCTCCCAAAACAGGATGTCCTAAATGGTAGGAATATGAGAGCCAACAACAGATTTCTGATGAGTTAAGAGTAATGACATATGCTGTGGTTTGAAGGCAAAGAGTCTTTGCTATATTATCTTTTGTTATAAGGTAGACTCATGTTATTTATACATTCTTATGTTATACAACCACACAACATAAAAACATCAGGCTTTGGGGTTTTGTCTATATAAATATTTGATCGGAACTACTGAATTGTTTGGCATCCCAAAGGACTGAGCCAAGTTTTAAGAGCCTAAGCTGACACCTTATAAAGTTATTAACTAGACACACAACAATCTAGAAACTGCACAGGTCAGGGGGTTTTCAAACTATGAAACTGGGCAGCTATCTGCGATCTCTCTAGAAAAAGGCAAACTTTGCCTATAAAGATCCTTTCATGCAGAGGAGCTTTTAGTCCGAACATTGTAAAACAGGAACTAGGCAGTTTACAATTAGTGGTTTGCTTGCCAAAGTCAATTTCTTTCAGCCCAAATGGAAAGTCATAAAAGTGGGGGATGTAAAACTGCAAGGGTAACTTCACCTCCTCCTCCTCCTCCTCCTCCTCCTCCTCCTCCTCCTCCTCCTCCTCCTCCTCCTCCTCCTCTGCTTTACCTGCAATTTAGCATGTGATCGAGAAGGGGAAAAGTTGAAGCTGAAAATCCTCTGCTGCTTGAAGGAAAAATCCTTAAGGAAACCTCAAATTTTTCTCCAGGAAGTGATTAAAGTTTCCTATATAAAACTCACTTTGTGAGTTGCAAGGCTCTGTCACAATGCAAGATTTCAGACTTGGATGTGGACCTGAAAGTTATCTATCACAAGAAACTGAGATGCCCGACGGGGTAGACGCCCATCCCTGTTGGCTGCCACAGCTCAGGCTACTGTAAACCAAACTAATGCACACACCTCGTCCCAGGTCCCAATCGGAAGATCTGTCTAGTTACTGAAACCTCCACTCTGTCATTCAACACTGAGAGCTGTGGCTTTTCTAAACCAACCCCTAACCTCACTTCTCTTCCTCCTCCTCCTCCTGTGAATGCCGGAGTAAGGTGTCTCATTTAATTATCTGTCCAAATTCCAGGCCACCGCATGGTGTGCTCAGTTTTCACCCAGGCTGCTCACACTTGCCTGGAAGGAAAGCTTGCCAGCCCAAACCTTGCTATCCAGGCTGTGGGTCCAGCCCTCTCCTGCCTCCTCCACTAATTCTGCAGCAATCCCTTTCTGCGTTCTCCTCCTTCCAAGTGCAACCTATTCTTTGCATAAAAGCACACCAGTCCTAGGTGACAATGACTGCATATCCCTGGTCTCACAAATTCTATACAGATTTAAAGCGAAATAAAACAGATTAAAAGTCTACTTTGAGCCTATTAGTCTCAGATTTGATGCTGAAAGGGAAAACCAAATACAAGTAAAATGCCGCCCCAGTGTTTATGAGAGCCTATTTAAAATACTATATTTTCAATGACCTAAAACAGTCTTAATAAAATTCTGACAGGTAACTGGGAAAGTTCTAGGACTTTAAAGAAAAATTGGAGCCACATTTCAACAAGGAGAATGGACTTCTGTGTTACTGTATTAAAACTGTATTTCTGTCATTTCATAAGGGTTCTTCCTGTGGCATGCAAAGGCCAAGAGGGGACTGGTATTTTAAAACAGTGAACAATGCTCTTCTGTTTGGTTACTGTATGTAGTGATTAAACAAAAATGTCTGCTTCAGTCAAGATGGCTACACAGAGGCTGGCTGGCTTCTTTTAAATAGAGCTTTTGAAGTCCACAGCAGTCAGGAATCTCTGATCCCCTAATTATATCATTATCAGGCACATAGTTTCGGTATCTGTGACTTCATGTCAGCCCAGTCCCTCCCTGTTCTGCTTGCCTTTGATAGGGCCAGGAGGCTCCCCTCTGTAGGCTGCAAGGGCTGTTATTTAGAGCTAATTACACCCTTCCTTCCAAAATAAATAAATACTGTAGCACCTCATCCTTGCTGGGTTGGCTTATCCTTTAACCTCAGGCCTGCTACATGGCAATTAGAGAAAAGTGTGTTTGGGGGTGAGGGTCAGAGACTAAATAATGCTTCCCATTAAAAAAAAATGGGTTCGCAGAACAGGAGGCAGAGTCCTGGTGGGAGTGAGGGGAGCCTTGAAATCTAGGAGTTAAGAGAATTTCCATCTAAAAGGTGAGCCCTACTGGAAAGAAAAAAAAAAAACCACTCTCCTTTTTCCAGCAATGTCTGTAAAAACACAGAGTCGGAAAGGGGGTGGATGACAGCGCCTACTCCTCCCAGCTAGTTTAGAGCAGGGGACACACTTCAGCAGCCACCTCAGACTACTACATTCTCAGGGAGACCTCACACTCTTGGTCCACAGATAATGCCTACTCCGAGACATTCAGACACGCGAAGACACACAGGACACTAGCTGGCACTCAGAAAAAAATCAGATGCATGTTCAAGAACACAGACAAAACCAGCTCAGCCACAGACACCGGCAAACTTAAGGACACTGTTAGACACACTCTCAGCCATCTAAAAACACACGGAGACACTTAGTGGCACTTTCAGGTCAGGCACCGAGTAAAACCAGAGACTCCCGTCCGGCCCAGTTGGGATTTGCGTTTTCTTGGGACCGTCCCGCTGGGACGTGAGACCATCGGCATCCGGCCATCCCCAGGTCCCAAAATCTGACAGGCCCGGGACAGTGAGGAAAACCGGCGCAAAGACACAGGCGGGAACCTCGCCGCCGTTCACGAAGCCCGACGGCCAGCCCCGCAGTCCCGGCGCTCAGCCCCGCGGCACCCACCTTTAGTGAGCAGTACGGCCATGGCGCAGAGCTCCAGCTGCAGCCAGATGAAGATGTAGCTGGAGTGGCGATCCATTGACGCCCCGCGCCCCCGTCGCTCCGGGAGCCAGGCGCGGCTGCACTACGACCCCCGGGGCGCGCCGCGCACGAGCCCGGGCGCCGTCAGTGGCGGGGCGGGAGCCGGAGCATGGAGCGGGACCAAGACTTCCAAGGACACGTTCCCGGCCCCGTGCGCTCCCCGGAGGTCTTCCCCTCGCCCCGCCACCCCGTGCACAAGCCACGAGCAGCGGACGCGCGCAGAACAGACCAGCGGCGAGCAGCGACTGCACCGGCCAGCCAGCCCGCGTCCGCGCCGTAAATAGCGCCCGGCGCCGGAGCCGTCCAAGCGTGGCCCCGCCCTATGCCCCACCTCCGCCCTCCGATTGGTCGATGCCTCCAGTCCCGCGGCCTGGCAGCAGGAGGCGGGGCCAGACGCGGGACTGAGCCGACCTGCCTCCGGGCTAACGCTGGCGCCGGCGTCTAGCACTGCGGACCCGGCCGCAGCGCTCCCCCTAGC
This sequence comes from Alexandromys fortis, assembly GCF_014885135.2. Taxonomy (NCBI): domain Eukaryota; kingdom Metazoa; phylum Chordata; class Mammalia; order Rodentia; family Cricetidae; genus Alexandromys; species Alexandromys fortis. The sequence goes on along the minus strand of NW_026067958.1, from coordinate 6,901,417 downwards.
GGACGTCTGATAATGCAGCCTCGGGGGCGCCGCGGAGCCCCTCTTCTAGGTAGCCTCTGGGTTTCCTACGAGACTCTCCTGCTGCAGTCTCCTGCCAGCTGCCCCCAGCACGTGGCTTCGCTTTTGTCTCACCTGAACCCTGCAAGAGACGCCACATTCTCAGTGGTCATGTACCGGAGTCCCACAGAGAGAGAAGCTACTCCCCGGCTGCCGAGCCCCGACCCCCCCCCCCCCCCCCCCCAGGGATAATGACCCGGAGTCCCGGAGTTCCACAGGGACAATGGCTATGCCCTGGCTTCCGGGGCCGGAAACCCTCAGGAACAGTGGCCATACCCCGGCCACCCAGTCCCGGAGACCCCACCCCCCACCCCCAAGGATTTGTCCTGGCCCGGCCCGCCCGAGCCTGACCGAGGAGGAGTCGAGTGGGGAGCCAGGAAGGGAGCGGCCTGGAGTTGGAAGTCGACTCTCGGCCGGCTCCCTGGCTCCCCGGGGCGCATCTGCCCCGAGCCGGCTGCCTTGTGATCAATAAAGCCCAGACAGACAGACTGTTGATCAGTAGGAGCCGCTGGGTTCTCCCGGGTAGACAGGGGACCGGGAGCCTGCTAGAGACACTTAACGAAAATTAGCAAATCCAAAAGCACCCGGCGCCAGCTAGACGACACTGGCCGAGACTCAATTAACCACCCCCCAAACAATCGCAGGCAAACACACCCGCTGACCTGATCAATATCAGTCCCACAGCGATCTCTTTCCTGAGATACTAAGTCATTTATTAGGGCTTGAGGGGCAGCCGCCCCAACGAACCTAAAATGGAATGGGATGCTTGTTTGCTTGTCTGAAGGGGAAATGGACTTAAGGATTTTATTATCAGAGGGAATGTTCTTTGACGTACCCTCCCCCAAGCAAAAGTAAACTATCTGCAAAATTCACTTTTAGGGTCAGCCAAGATTTACAACGAGGAAAGATAAAAGTCAGGTCATTTAGAATGGGAGGGCAGATGTGAAAACTAAGCTGGGAGGCCGGCCTCTAGCTCAGAGTCGCTGGCCTAGCACTTGAGGCCCTGGGTTCCAGGCCAGCACAGCACAGCAAACAAACACTTAAGGAGAAACTCTTGTGGACTGAAAATCTAGGAGGAGCCTTCTAAACACCTAACGGAGAAAATTTGCTGGAAGTCTTCAGAGACAGAGGAAGTTAATGAAGCTACCTTCAAAAAAAAAGTTTTGTGTAGAAAAAGTAAATAATCCAAAAATCTTATACTTTGCTAGGTCAAAATTGCAATTTAAACAGAGGGAGGGAAGCTCATACTTATAATCGCAGCATCACTTAGGAGGCTCTTGGGTGGCTAAAGCTGGAGAATTGGCAAGAGTCGGAGCCCAGCCACCAGTTATGTAGTGAGTTCCCTATCAGCCTGGGCTACAAACTAACCCAACTCAAAACAAAACACCAGATAAAATTATTTAAATATAAAGAGGGAAGGAAATTAATTGTCAGATGCACCCTATAATCACACGGTTTGGAAGGTGGAGGCAGGAGACTTGCAGGTTTGAGGACAGCCTTTACTACAATCAAGACGATGTCTCAATATACACACACACACAAAATGGGGATGGTGGTACAAGCTCAGCAGAGGTCTTCGGAGAAAACTAAGCAGATAGGGCACCCAGTAAACAGCAGGTCTTTCTGTAGGGACATCTGACAGCCCCCAGGAAGAGAATATCATCAGTATTTCCTGGCTATTCTTGACCATTATAACTTCAGGGAGTTAATCTAAGGGCCCTGTGAACCATATGTTCAGGTAATGGCACACTCTTTTAACCTGGGCAAGTCAATCATTTGCTAAAAGGAATCTTTTCAAGCAGACTCATTCAGCCACTTCAGAGTTCCCACCAGTAGGCTAGACTCACACAATGTCCAGAATCACAAAGGTTTGGACATCCGGACAATGTGTCACAAGTCAAATAGTGGCTCAGAATTGTGTGCCTGATATTATGGAGCAGCCCAAGAAGGTCCAGGGATGATCTGCTGAAAGCAGTGACCTCCAGGTTGGCTCCTCCTGAGGAAAGACTAGTGGAGGAAGATCTCTTCAAGTACACAGGACCACAGAAATTTAAGGATGAAATGAGTTCATTGTGGAGGAAGACAGGGGTGGTAAAGGAAGGATGGGTAGATGGGATTGCTGGCAATTCTTTGTGTCTGGGATGAAATATGGAGCAAGGGACAGACTAAAACCTACTGAGGACTAATTCTATTTACCTTTGATACAGGTAATACTTCATCAATTGAAGCCGATCTAAGGAAGTGTGTAAGTGAACACTAGGTTGTAGTAGACACTTCCTGTGTCCCAGCTTGTTTCAGTTAGTGTCCCCTTTCACACTGGGAGGGACAGCAGGACCAGCCTAGGAGACACTGCCTTCTTGCAATGACCAGTCACACAACCTGCAACCTAATTAGGCTTTTTCCTCTGGACAAACATGCTGGCCAAGCTCCGGAGACTATTTCAAGAAAGATATGTAAAAGTAGAGATGAGGGGACAGCTGGAGTCTATCTGCCTGCAGAGAAACAGCAAATGAGGAAGATTGTGCCCATAAATCCCAATGGGTTATCAATTGCTTGTCTCGTGTGTGTGTGTGTGTGTGTGTGTGTGTGTGTGTGTGTGTGTGGAGAGAGAGAGAGAGAGAGAGAGAGAGAGAGAGAGAGAGAGAGAGAGAGAGAGAGCTGCTGAGCTAATGTGCCATAGGGCAAGTACACATGTCAGTTTTTCCCTTCCATCCGGTTTGATGTTTGCTCTGGCTTGGCCAGTGCTGGCCGGTCTCTGAGCTTCTTAGGAGTCTCCTCATGTGGGAGTCGAGAGCATAGGAGGCCAAAGGAGGAGGGTTCCAGTCCTTTACTCAGATAACATGTTTGCTACCACACCTGGTTTTTCTGTGGTTCTGGGCACAGATCTTAGACGCTCTCTTGTTGTCAAGCACTTTACCTCCTGAACTGTCTTTACTCAGCACTAAACCTGTCTTTACCCTTTGACCTTAATGCTAACTCAGGACTCTTATTGTTGAAACAGTATCTCGTGTAGCTCAGGCCGGCCCTGAACTTGTTATGTGGTCAAGGATATCCTTGAACTCGTGATTCTCTTGCTCCCACCTCCTAAGAGCAGAGATTGCATTTGTGACTCATCGAGTCTAAGAAATTCAAGAGTGTTAGAAGTCCCTTCATCCCTCATCCCTCCCCACTTTCTTCATTTTGGAAAGTATGGAATTGTTGTATGCCCCAGGCTGGCCTTGAACTAGAGCCCTCTCTCCTCAGCCTCCTAAGTGCTAGGATTAGAGGTGTGCACTACCACAGCCTGCTTTAGAAAACACTTATTTTATCTTTTGATTTCTGTGATGTGGGGACCAAGCTGCTTTGCTCACGCTAAGCAGCTGCCCTTCCTCTGAGCTGCACCCCCAGTCCGTGAAACTCTCTTCCATTTGCACCTCTTCCATGGCGCATCAAAGGACCCCTCCAAAACACGTGCACTCATCAGATTCCTATTTGCCTTTAGGCATTACATATTTGTTAATTTTATTAACATCTACATTTTAAAGTTTATATTTACATATTGGTTCAAATATAATTCAGAATAAGAACTTGCGATTCATTCCTCAGACCATAACTTCAACTGTTTTTATCGTTATTGCTATGGTCAAACTTCTTAAGTGGCTAAAAATTAGTTTTAAGAAAAATAAGCTTGGACTTCAGTGGGCTTTTTAACTGAGTGAATGAGAGTGTTTGAATCAATGAGGAAAGTCAAAATTGGGTTAGAGATAATATGTCAATCAATAGTCAAGAGTATAGACAACAATTTTAATTCAATTTAAGATGTTTAAGGAAAATTGCTTCTCTACAGAAGTTTGTCTGTGCTCTGTGCAGGACTTGCTTAAGTATTTTCCTATGTTCAGCTTCCTCCTTCTGTGCAAACAGCTACGGAGCTCACTGTTTCCCACATACGAACAGCTCCGACAGTAGAGATGAGCCTACCACTTCGTCTGCTATATAGTTTTCTGCCTACCAACAATCCAATTTCAATTCCCAAAAGTAGCTTGATTTTTTTTAAATAAAAAAAAATCACTTTCTTTCCATAAAAATAAGGAGTTCGGATCTGAAAAATTGCTTTCAGGAGACTAAGGTCAAAGGTAAGAGATTAGTTCAGATGAAGGAACAGTTATGAGGTTAGGGAATTTTAGCTGTCTGTTTCATTTGGGGTTTTCATTTTTCTTCCCATTATGGAAAAAGAGATAAAGGGGCAGACGCCTGCAGAAAGCTGGTTGCAAAGTCTGGGTGGTAATATGATAAGACATAGGAAGAAAGTCAGAGACTGAAACTCAATTTACATTCCAGTATGTTCTTACAGGATCAAGAAATGCTTGGGGGTCTTACAAAAGTGAGTCATTACTGCATTAAGGGTTTTTTTTTTTTAAGTAAATAACCAAACAAGACAGATTATTACAGTTGTGGTCCAGTGAAATCTTTCCTGAAGATCACTGGGAATCCGACAATGCGCATTATCCCATCAAACAGTATCAACTGTACTGAGTTCTCCTTAGTCTCCACACACGCCTGTGTTCTATCGGGTTATAGAAAGTTCGCCTCCCATCCACCAACCAAGATAAAGACCTCTCAGAAAATATCCAGTGGCCAAATGGCTTGACCTACCTGATGTCAAATAATGAATTCAAATCTGTTTTTGTTTAAAACACTGAATCAATGCCTTACAGTTGAGAAATCACCTTGAATCATTTTCTAATCAATGGAGAACTACCATGGACCTATCTATTCCAACCCGTTAGTGGGTAACGCTTTTTTTTTTTTTAGGATTAAAATGCATTCATGTATAAGCCAATGAAATCTGAGAACTTTGATATTTTCATGAGCTAGCAAACATTTAGATCCTTGCTAACATCAGATGAAAACTTGACATTATTTCCTTTTCCCACTCTGCTGCCTCTTCAGGCCTGTCTTTGATGGCCCCATCCGACTTCTTCCAAGCCTCTATACTACAAACTGGAATCTCCCTGACATGAGAAATTGGGGCCTTTTGCAGTGGAACTTTGCAAATCTATTTTGTGTTTTGCACAGTATGTTTTAGATTATTTTTTTAATTGGTAGGCAAAATTGCATATATTCATGGTATGTAGCATAATAGTTTAAAGTATATATATTCTGGAATAGCTAATTCTAGCTAATTAACAAACAGGTCACCTCACGTAATTATCATTTTCGTGATGACAACACTTAATTTCTACTCTCTGCATCTGTAATGACTACAGTGTATTGTTACAGCTGCCGCACTGTACAATCCACCTCTTCAGCTTGTTTAGCCTATCTGCGTTGGCACCCTCTGATCAAGACCTCCCAGCTTCCCTTCCTTCTAGCCATTCCAGTCTATGACAAGCATGGCTCTACTTTTAATTTTTTTGTCTTTAAAATGTTTTCTTCATTACATTATATTTATTTATGTGAGATCAGAGGACAACTGATGAGAACTGACTTTCTCCTTTTACACTGTGGTTCCTGGGAATTTAATTTAAGCCATCAGACATGGAACCATCTTGCCAACCCCTCCATTTTATATTTCTTACCAAACTGATGTTTTTGTAATACTCATATGAGCCTATTAGTATTTGTCTTTCCACACCTGGTTTATTTTGTTTAACATCCGTGTTACCATAGGATTCCTTTAGCATTGAATGGTATTCATTTATATATAGGTACATAAATATATATAATATATGAATGTATATAATATCTTCTTCACTAATTCATTGATGTACACTTGGGCTACAATAAACATGGGATACAGATCTCTCTTTGCAGAGAGAAATTGTTTTGATTTCATATTCTTTGCGTGTGCATTGGGGTTTCAGAGAATACAGGGGCACTTTTTATTATTTTTAATAATATTACATTATTAAATATGGGTGCACATGAGTAAAGGTATCCAGAGAGGACAGAGGTGTCAGAACACCCTGGAGCTGGTGTCACAAGCAATTGTGAACCACTGATGTAGGCACTGGGAATCAAACTCAGAGCCTTTCCTCTGAAAGAGCAGTACATGCTCTATATCACTGAGTTTTCTTTTCAATCCAATAATTTGGGGTGGGGGGTCTGGGTCTTACTACATAGCCTTGGCTGGCTTTTACTATGTATACCAGATTGGTCTTGAATCCACGAGATCTGCCTGTCTCTGCTTCCCAAGTGCAGGAATTATCAGTGTGCACCAACACACCCAGCCTCCAGCAACACATTTTTAATACTTTGAGGAACTTCCAATGATGCTGTCTTCCATGGTAATGCTCATTGACCTTCCCACCAGCCATGTATGGGAAATCTTGCTCTATCTACACGTTAGCCAATGCTTGATGGCCTTTATTCTTTCATTAATAGCCAGTTCACAGAATGAACAGTCTATGGTTTTTAGTTGTGTTTCCCTGATTGGTGACATGGAGTCAGCCTTCATTATACCTGTTGGTCATTTGTTTGTCTTTCTTTTCTTTTTTAGGCTGGAATATCACAATGTTGACTAGTTGGCCTTAAACTCCTGAGCACAAATGATCTTCTTGCGTCAGCCTCCCAAGTAGCTGTAGACCAAGCTATCCTTGAACTCACAGAGATCAGCCTCCTGCTTCCCAACTACTGGAATTAAAGGCATGCATCACCGCATCCCAGCTTTGTGTATACAAGTTTATCATTTAAGTGTATGCCATCATTTAATATATAATAAATAATAAGTAAATAAGTAATATAACCAGGTGATGATGCAGAACTTTCCAGAGTCCACTTTGGACTTGTGACCTATCTGCACTAACAGTGAACTCCAAGGCCCTGTCTTTTTAGTTGGTTAGGGTAACTAAAAGTGCTTTTTGTCTGTTTTCTGAGACAGATGAGTATTTGGAGTGAAACTCTCCCTGGATTTTCCCACAGGTGCAGTGTGTGTTTATGGGATGCTGGGAGGGTGAGGTGCCTGTGTGTCAGTGAGCAGACGCGCTGCCTGCCAGTCTGTGGATAACACAGGAGCAAATGCACCAACTTTTCAGTCAGTTGCCTCTTCAGGTTCCATCCTTTGTGTCCCGCCCTGTACCACTTAGCCGGAGCTCATAAACGCTCAGGAGCATAAAAGACTTCTCTGAAGAAGTCCACACAGTTACCCAACTTCCTTTTTCATTTGGCTCTTCAAAGAGATTATAAAGCCCTTCATGATAAGCAAACATATCTATCCGGCTGGAACTCAGCTCATTGGTAGAGCACTTGCCTCATACAAAACGTGTCCCCTCCCAGTTCGATGGTTAGCAGCCCCCCCTCAAATGTATTTCCACCTCCTTTCTATTCCTGTTAATGTTTCCACACTGTAATCCTGCATACATTTTGCTCTGAATGAATTACTATTGGTGGCAGACTTTTGAACAGAATAGCCGTCTAGGTTCGGTGTGGGGAAGGGTGCAAAGCAAAAGTCCTTCTCTGTGCCTCAGATTCCTCTCCCATTAAATGAGGAGACCAGCAGTGGTAGGCAGTCCTGCCCCATCCCGCCGCCCTGCAATTCCCGATAGTGCAGATTCAGATACTAGTGTAGTTTATATTATCTGCAAAAATCCCATAGAAAGCGAAGGATATTTTCCTAGAAACAAAGTCTTTGCTCAAAGCAATGTCTAATTGTCTGAATGCATCGATGATGGCTTGGGGACTTCACAGATGGATTTAGGATATTCTCCTCCCTTGAGCTGAAGATTTGAAGTGTGAACAATGCCACTGCCAATCCAGCCTCCAGCTGGGGCAGCGTGATGGTATCTCTAAAGGGCATGAGTCTTGCCAAGGAAGATTTGCTTCCACAGCTGGTAGCAGTCCAAGAATCAGGCAAGACAAATTGGTCAGCTAACTTACCATTATGCAAGAAGCTTAGCTCCTCACAGGCATCTGTAATTCATGCCTCTCTCCCACCTGTAGCAGGGAGCCTTGGAACACCCACAGCCCATTCTATGACTTGTGTTTTTAAAGAAGTCTTGTGCTGCTTCTTCACTATCAGAGTATTACACAATAGAGTCACAATTAACTGAGAACATACTTGCATGAACATGTCCTGTATTTTTTTTTCTTTCTGAAAAAAAAAAAAATCTGTGGTCTCATGTAGCCCAGGCTGGCCTGAACTCAATATGTAGCCAAAAATGATGACCATGAACTTCTCTCTCACCTGCCTCCACATCCAAGTGGGATTATAGGCTTGTGTTGTTTTACATGGTGTTGAGATCAAAGCCCCCAACATGCTAGGCAAGTCCTCTACTGTCTGAACTCCAGCCCCAGCCTCCAGTCATCAAAACTAGTGAGGAGAGTCATGCCCTCAAATTGCTTATAATCCACCTGCCTTATCTTCAGGGGCTGCCAATTTTATTATATTTTAAAATTCTTAGCTATTGCTATTCTTTGATGCCTTGGGATGATCAAACTCAGGGCATCTCACAGACTAGGAAGCCTTTTACCACTGAGCTACGTGGCCAGCCCCAGACTGCCAGGGAGGGAGCACCTGATATTCTTTTTTTCTTAGCCTTCAGTCATGAGGGCTAAATATCCAGTTTTTCCTGGAACTAGCCCTTCTAAGTGCAAACAGCACTGGGGGAAAGATCTGTGGTTTGAGATATTATCAGAGGTTATAGGTCAGAGTCCAGCTCCAGCCAGGACATAGAGAAGGAAATAAAGGTTTGGAAGAGTTAAGAGAGTGATGAGTATACATTAAGAGAACTGACTCCAGGTCTCTCTCTCTCTCTCTCTCTCTCTCTCTCTCTCTCTCTCTCTCTCTCTCTCTCTCTCTCTCTCTCTCTCTCTCTCTCTCCCTGTGTGTCTGTGTGTCTGTGTGTGTGTGGCTCATTCATTCTCTCTGTGTATGTGTGTCTCATAGCTGGTTTCTGTATTGGAATGCAAGAAAGGAACTGTAGATATTAATTGTAAAATAAATGCTTACGTGGTGTATCTATAAGTTTTCACTGAAAATGCGAAAAGTAGCAGCCACAGCGTGTTTAATCCAGTCACCACCAGATTACAGACAAACAGACCCCACCATATCCAAGAAGACAAAAGACGAGGGCCCAGCGAGCTGGGAGACAGATGCTCAACCTCCAGCAGTGAGCAAGGAAGTGAGGGACGGAGACGTGGCCAGCTCCCTGGGGGGAATGCGCACGCTGGAGAGCACCAATTATCATAATTGAAGGTAATGGTGCCGAGGCGCCAAGGAGCGCCGCTCTGTTTTACTTCACTCAACCCGACCCAGACGCCGGGCTCGGCTCCTCCCCAGCCGAGCACTCGCCCTCGGGGACTTTTCGGGCTCGGTCCCACCTAGGCTGCGACGCCCAGACCCAGCCGCCCTCAAGTTCAGGTGCACACCTCCCGCGTTCCGGCCAGTGCTCCCGCCTGCCTCTCTACCCACTAAAAGAACGAACAATCCAGATAGAACTAGGACAGATGCTTTGTTCAGGACAGATGTTTTCCAACTCATTCAAGAATTTAAGCCATCCCTATCCAGAACTTATAAAAACAAACAAACAAAAACTAAGCAACTAAAGCCAACAGCATTTTGGTCCCAAACGGTGCCGATTCCCAGCCCTTCCCCTCCCAAGTCTGAGAACTGACAGCATTTGACTGGGAAGCTGTGGTTCAGCTTTCCACACTCCGCACAGGTTTCCCTCACCACAACTCAGAGATTCACAGTGGGGGACGCGAGCATAGGGTCTCACACAGGCTAGGCTAGCCCTGTACCGTGAGCTACACCTCCAATCCTAAGGGATTTGAGAAGAGGTTTCAAAAACAGCTCAGAAACGCAGGGTGGAAGTGTGGTGGGCCTGGACAGCTCTATTGAACTTTTGTTTTTCTCCAAGATGGAATACCTGAAATTTCAATTTCAAGGAGTCTGAAGAGACAGAGCAGCAATTTTCCTGGCATTCTGGGTTCAGAGATAAGCAGAGTGAGGCATATTTGTTCTTGTTTTGTTTTGTTTTTACCAGGTTTTTTTTTATTATTATTACCTGCTTAAAAGATTGATTGGTTGATTGGTTGGTTGACTGACTGATTTCTAATTACAAAAATAACACATCGCCGTAGGCAACTTGGAAAATTCAAGCAAATAAATAGAGAACTCTTGCTACAGTCGGGCACAAGCTCTTAGACAAGCTGCAGTTCCGGGGACCCATCAATCACAGTACGGAAGTGGTGGGATGGCGGGGTGGGGCAGTGTTAGCGTGGGGCTCAACTACAGACACACCTGCGACTTTAGGCAAACATCACAACCCTCTCTAGACTTCTGCCTGTCTTTGTGGGGAAGTGTGTGGGGATGTGTTTTGCCCGCATGTGTACATAAACTATGTGCTTGCCTGGTGCCCGCAAAGGCCAGAAGGGGATGCTGGATACCCTAGAACTAGAGTTACAGAGGGTTGTGACTAGAGGACACAGGTTGGGATCTAGGCGTGGAGAACTGGCCCTTTGGAAGAACAGCCAATGCTCTTGACTGGCTCAAAGGCGTCCTCCAGCCAGTCCGCTGATGACCCGAGCTCTACCCCTGGACCCACACAGTAGGAGAATAAAACAAATTCTTGAAACTTGTTCTCTGAGTTCCACACAACTGTGATGTGCACCCACCCACCCATGCACATATAAGAAATAAATTATATGTAATTTTAGAAGATCTTTGAGAAAATAGAGTAATGAATTTGGTAGAGGCATTTAATACTCCATCCAAACAACACACAGGAAGGAAAAGACTTCAGGAAGAGAAAGAAGTTATTTATGTACTGTAAGGGGCACACGAACCAGTGGGTACCAGGTAAGAGGACTTAGGTGGGCCTAAAGTAAAGACGACAGTGGGGTGTGTGCAGTGTACATTACATAATTCAATGAAAAGGTCCTTGTGCAACACAATATCACATACAACAAATATGCACAATGGGGACAGAAGAAAAGAAAGAACTTCCCAGAAACTAGTGCTGTCTGAGGAGAGAGGTAGCCTGAGAGGCAAGGACTCCCAAGTGACCAGTAAGTCCAGGGAAGGATGCACGGAGTAATTATAACTTTCCAAATCTCTTTCAACATCATGGTGCAGTGATTACAGCTACAGCATCTAGTAATCATTGCTTTTACTGCAGATGACAGTGCCGGGTCATTTTTTGAACAACGAACAGTGTTGGGCGGGAAACTCATCCACGGTGGAAGAACCAAGTGTCACTCCCCCGAGCTACTCAAGATCAGACTCAAGATCAGGGTAGTTTTCCACTCAGAAAGGACCGTGCAGTCTGTGGCTGGGGCTGTTAAGAGACACCCCAGCGTCTAACCCACAAAGGAAGCATGCAAGGGCGTTTCTCAGACTGTGGCCCCATCCTCATTCTCCTAAGTCGAGCTCATTGGTATCTAATTTCAGGCAGGGCTACAGAGAGCCTATGAGTTGCCTTTAGACTGTCGAGATCCACGATCCCAAGAAAACTTGGAGACACTCTGGAAATTGATGTGGAGTCTCCAAACCTATACTGCGTGAGGCATGTGCACGCGTGTCCACGACCCCCAGTCAGGTGTCTAAAAGACGCTTTTTCTCATCCACCCTTTTCTGCGTTACCTATGGAATACTGACAAATTCTGCATGGCAGGTTCTGCCTCCCTTCCTCCTGAGTTATTTCACACCCAGAGCTCCAGGCAGAAACAGCAGCAGAAGACAATCTAGTGAGTCTGTTTTATTGTATTCCAGTGCCGGGGATGGAACCCAGGGTCCTGGGCTTGTGGACAGGAGTTTTACAAAGCAGAGCTGGAGTTTGCTCTCTTCTTCTTGCTAATAAGCACATTGAGAGGCCCCCAGAACCAGACCTCCAGAGGCAGGAACAGAATAACTGTAGCAAACAGTCAAGCTGCTTTTATCTCCTAAAAACACTGTCTGCCACTGCCCCCTCCACCCCCTTTGGGACAAAACCAGCAGCTCTGGTACCAGGGGTTTTGTGTCAGGTCATCTGATCCTCTTTTGTTGCATCTCTGAATTCTTACCAGTCCATAATTCAAACTGGGTGTGTGAGCCTGCAGTTCCAGCACTTGGGAGACAGAAGCAGGAGGACCACAGGTTTAAAACCAGATTGGACTTACATAGATAAACCATATCACAAGAAAACCAAAGCAGACAGTGGGGACATCTTTCAATTTATTTAAAATAAAGTGTTTCTCCTCTGAAGAATAATCATACCCCAAGCTCCCTACAAGGTTGTGAACTACCACCTGCTAACAATCAGTCAAGATCTGGGTGTGCTGTGGGACACCTTTGGTCCCCATTACTTTGGGAGCAGGGGCAGGAGGATTGCTTGAGCCTGAATCGAAGGCTGGCTGGGGCTACAGAGCAAACCCCTGATCTTGCCATAGTAACCATTCTTTCTCAAGTCAACACAGGGACATTGGTATCTGTTACCACTTTTATTTCCAAAGAACAAAATGATTACAGCCCTGTGTCTCTCAGGGCAGGCATCCTCCCAGTCAGACGTCTTACAACAGATCTCTATCACCCTCTTGTGGTGACAGGGAAGCTGTGCCCAGCTAGAAAAGCAGAGCCACTGCTGCTGATCCAGCTTTCATTGGATGACATCAGTGAAAGAGGAGCCCCTGCCACCAGTTTTCAGAGCTTCAGAGAATAGCAATGGAGTTTCCGTGTATGCAGTAGGAGGAGAAAACGTTCCTTCTTCGTATGCTACGAATGACAGCTAAAATAAAATGAAAGTACAAATAAAACCCCTTTCAAATGCATGATGGTCAAAATACAATAGTGGACCCGGGAATGGTCTCTGCACAGCCCTAACCACCTAATTTTCTGTGTATTTATCAAAATACACTTTGGAAATAAGAAAGCCTCATCAACAAATGATGCTGGACAAACTGGATTCCCACATGTAGAAAAGAACAAAACTAGATCCCTACCACTTTGTATGAAATCAATTCACAGTAGATCAAAGACCTAAACCGAAGTCTTGGAACTTCCAGAGGAAAACAATTTAGGTTACAGGCATAGTAGCATTTACCCCATCTAGGTCCTGCTGGAGCTCAAAAAAGGACTGGTCCTGTAAGACACGGGGACCCCAGAAGAGCTCCGGTGAGGATCCAATGAGGATGGTGTACAAAAACCAGAGGCCTTGAAGCAGAGCAATAACTCAGTCAAGCTGTTGGGTCGCAGGGGTACACTATACAACACATTGGAGCCTCCAGCACCACCAGGATGGATGAAGACATGATGGAGAGGTAGGAGGGAAGGAGAAGCAGAGATTTTTCTGGTTTGGGGTATGGTTTCTTGTTCTGTTATGGTTGATTGGGGGTTTATTTGATTGATTGGGTTTTGTTGTTTTTATTCTTGCTTTTGTTTGCTTGCTTGCTTACTTTGCTTTGTTTTATTTTGGGGAGGATGCAACAGGGATATGGGAGGAATATGTGGGAACCAGGAGGTGAACAGAATTGGGGTGCATAATCTGAAATCCCCAAAGATTCCATAAAGAAGTTTTTTAAAAAAAAAAATATGGCCCACTGTGTTCATGTGACAGGAAATAAAGTGAACAGTTCACATTACGAAACTGTCTGTGAGTTGTACAATTGGTTACAAATAAATAAATATGAAAACAAGCAAACAAATAAAAAGGATGCAGGAATAGGCAGAGAAGCCCAAAAGCACAGGAAATAATCCCAAGGACTGACCAATGGGATTGCATGGGACAAAAGGCACTGCCCAGCAAAGGGGACAACAGGCAGGGTAAAGTAGCAGCCAACTCTGCATTGGGGTTGGGGGCTGGTATTTAAGCTACACAAAGAAATACAAAACTTAAACACCAAATAAATGAGTTTTCTAATCAGTCGATGGATTGTGCAGACAGTTCTCAAAAGAAGAAATAAAATGGCCAATAAATGTGAGTCCTCAGAATAAAGCAGATTCCAGCTGCTTTGATAGTTCCTCTTGCCCCAGTCAGAAAGGCAGTCATCAGAATTACAGGTCGCTGCTGTGCTGGTGAGGGTGCCGGTAAGGTTCACCCACTGCAGGCAGAAGAGAACATCAGATGCCCTGGAGTGTGAGTTACAGGTAGTTGTGAGCCACTGTATGGGTGCTTGGAACTGAACCCAGGCCCTCTGCAAGAGCAGCAAGTATTCTTAACTGCTGAACCACCTCTCCAGCACCCTCCCCTTTTGATGTTCATAGTGGGCACACCAAAGTCTGAACGTGTTCACTGATTCTGTAAACTGTGCTGACGACTTCAGCTTACAAAGCACACAAACGTGAGACCCCCACATACACTGAACAGAGGTCCTCTCCTTTCTGTGCAGTACGAGAAGATGGGTAACCAACTAAGCATGCTTATGCTGCATGGGCATGAAAGCCCGGCTCAGACTCACCGGAAAATCCAGCCTCCACATTGGCAGTAGTCGCCAGCCTAGAGTGCTCAAACCCATTAACAAGTCCATCTGGGTCTGGAGCTACGGAAGGCCACACCCAGCGCTGCAGCACTGTTTGGATGATGAAAGTTGTCACATCTGTCTCTGGCGGAGTCAGTCAGGTGACTTCCATGGGGTCACGTCAGCTGTCATGAAATCTGAGCTCAGGACCCTGCCAGCTACCATGTCAAGGCCTGGAAAGCTACAAAGTGTCACAAGACTCCCCGACAAAGGCCAGTTCCCTCATCCTCCTGTCCAGCATATATGGAATATGTTGGAAGCCAAAAGGAGAAGGGAGGGGGGACGAAGAGGAGAGGGCATAGAAGGGTGAGAAGGGGAAGGGATGGGGGGACGATGAACACAGGAAAGAGAGAAAGGAAGCTCACCACACTCTCAAATTTCCTGTCATCCCTGGGAGTCAGAAGTAAGGATTTCTGAGAGCAAGACTCGGGGTATTTCTTAGCTCTCAGTTTTCAGTTGGAGGAATCTGCCTGCTAGGGCAGTTGTCAGTTTTCCCAGTGTCTGATCTAATGGCCAGGCTCCTGTTCAGACAGTGCCTTTCTCCTGTGGAAAGAATGCTGTCTGGGAAACCCCTGCCCTGACCTCTCCACTCCAGTGTTCATAAACAGGAACAAGTGAAAATCAAACTTCCACTGGACACCGAGCCTCCCACCAATCAGAAAAAGGCTCCCACAGAAGGAAAACTCCATGGTGCCCACATTTGCTTCTTTTCCTTTTCAGATTAATTTTTATTAATCGTGTGTATGGGGGTATGGTATGTGCACCTGACGGCAGATGCCTGGAGAAGCCAGACAAAGGTATCTGATTCCCTAGAGCTGGAGTTGCAGGTAGTTGTGAGGAACACAATATGGGTGCTGGAACTTTTTTTAAAAAACTTTATTTTTTAGGTACACAGTATTCTGTCTGCATTTATGCCTGCAGACCAGAAGAGGACACCATATCTCACTACAGATGGTTATGAGCCACCATGTAGTTGCTGGGAATTGAACTTAGGACCTCTGGAAGTGGAACCAGTGCTCTTAACTACTGAACTATCTCTCCAGCCCCGGGTGCTGGAAATTGAACACAGTTCTTGTTATGGTTTAAGTAAAATGATGCTGTTCCCCAAGTGGCCCGTGGGCCATGAGGGGCAATGGATCCCAGGCTGGGAGCCACATGGTGGGTGAGAGACAGAGATGGGGCAGCCAGTCCCACAAGGAGTTGCAGCCATGGTGGATGAGAGACAGACAGATAGGCGTGCCACGCAGAGTAAGTATGGATATTTATTTAGTGGGTTATGGATGAGAACGAGGGGGGGGGGATAAGGGAAAAGAGCAGAGAGGCAGAGAGAGAAAAAAAAGAAATAGAAAGAAGGAAAGGGGAAGGGGGGAGAGGAGAGGGAACACGGCAGCAGCTACTTCTTTGGGAGAGAGACAGAAAAAGAAAGACTCACTGCAGGCAAAAAGGAAGATCTGCCTGCCTCGGTGGATGGGGAAGGGAGTTGGCAGGGCTTGTCTCTTAAAGGGATAGGACAGACATTACATTCCCATCTTTTTTTATAATAAAAAGGCAGGAAGATAGACACAACAGGTTAAAGGAATTGGGGTGGCAGATTCTCAAGACTGCTTCCTGCTTATTTGTGGGCATCATCTTGGGGGGGGGACCTGAGAAAGCTTGGTGCTGATCACATCCTGGTGTGGCTGGTCTCTTTGCTCCTGTCTGGTGTTTGTGGTATGGAAATGTCTGGTGTGATGTAGGAGAATTGTCTATATTTTGTCAGTCATGTTTTAAATAAATGCTGATTGGCCAGGCAGGAAGTATAGGTGGGTCAACCAGACAGGAAGTAGAGGCGGGGAGATGAGAACAGGAGAATGCTGGGAAGGAGGAAGTCCATTCCTCCCACTCCTGTCCAGACTCTGAAGAAGCAACATGTGATCTGCCCCATTGTGAAAGGTACTGAGCCACATGGCTAACATAGATCAGAATAATGGATTAATATAAGCTACAAGAGCTAATAAGAAGCCTGAGCTAATGGGCCAATCAGTTTATAATCTTATGGAGTCCTCTGTGTGATTTTCTTTGGGGCTTGCCGGCTATGGGGTTCCAGGCAGGATCAAAACCCCAACGAGCAAGCCCGTTCATGTTACACTGGTGTCTCTTATACCTGTTTAAGGTATTGGCAGAACAGAGGACAAAGTTAAGTTTAGGAAAAACAAATTAGGGCCAGGAATTGAGAGGGGTGTATCTGACCTGTTTAAGGTGGATCCTTCAATTCAGCACCCTGAAACTCACAAGAATCTTTTGGGTTTGTAAAAACAAAAGTTTTAAACAGTAGCATATTTATATCAGAATGACTGTGACAGATATTTTTGCACAATAAAAAGTATTTTTAAGACTATGGAAGGCAGCTTGAGAGAGAAATTTGATTAACTTGTATTTGTCCTCACACCTTTATAACTTGTAGATATATACCTTAATAACTTTTTTTTAAATTTGTGTTTTACTGAAATTTGTTTGGTGAGGTTGTCCTTTTAAACTAACAAAACCTCTCGGCAAACTGCATCAGAGATCTTTGAGAAAGAACAAAATCTTACTTGAGTTATTGATTAGAAAACAACAGAGAACTTACTTGGTTGGCACCTAGAGCTACTTCTCAGGGTCCTCCATGGTCGCTGAGGGTTGTATTTGCCTTTTGCTGTTTAGCGCAGGGCCTGCCAGGCTCCAGAAGATCCTGTGGGCTAAGAAATCTGTAGGAAGACAAGCCTACCTTGACCTGAGCAGCTAGGCTGTTGATTCCAGTGATTCTGTCTACTGTCTGGTGATCTTCAGCTTACATGAAAAGCAGTTTTTCCCAGTGGTTAGCACTTGGCAGTTGAAACAAATTTCAGATGGATGTTGTTTTGTGCCCATTTGTCTTCTGTTTTCTTTGGAGGAAATAGAGTGCTGCTGCTAGGAGCCAACCTGTCTCTTTTTGTTATGAAAGTTTTTTAATAATTAAATATTTAAATGTAATATTCCCCCAGATCTCTGAGCAGTTGAGGACTGTTTACTGGGTACAGATGAGTTATAACTACAGTATAGAATCTGCCTGGAGAGCTGGGTCTGAGCTTGACTGTACTGACTTTCAACTTAACAGGTAAGATTTACACTTGTAAAAAGACAGAAAGAAGAAAAAAACTGCTTACAATAGAAGGTTAATGGCAGAACTGACAACAGTACAGAACATCTTAATATATTTTAAATGAGGGCTGGATTAAATATAAAGTATTTTTGTAAGAGACTTAAAAGTACAACAGTTTAAAACATGAGACTTGTTGCTTTGTAGTCTGGAATGAGATACAATGAATAGACAACATTTAACAGTAAACATAGGTGCATTTAAGTTACATGTATGCACACATACACAGAGTAAACAGGAATCGGGTGAAGTGGATGTTCTTGGTGAGCCCTACCAAAGGCATGCCATTGCACAAAACACACAGGTAACAGAGTCAGCAAGAGAAATTTGAAGACAAAAACATAAGTAAACTGGGAGACCAGGCAGAGCATACTTCAGTAAAGATGGCAGAACATGGTCACTTGACCTGGCTCTCAGTTAAGATGGCAGTAAAGTTGCCTGACCTCAGTTAAGATGGTGGTAAGGTCACCTGACTTCAGTCAAAATGGCAGCAGCCACATGTTGTATGAAAGAGAGACCTAGAGGTGTGACCTCTTGCCGATGTCACACGCCGCAGCAGGGAGCAAAAGGCTGAAACTGATAATAGCTGCCTCGTGGATCCAATCAATCTTGTTGGCAGTGGTGGCAGGGACAGTTTGAGGAAAAGCTGGGCCAGCAGGACACCAGCAGAGCATAGCTGAAAACGTGAAAACCCGTGAAAAACACTGCAAGATTTATAGAAGAGTGTCCTCTCTTTATAGCCTAGGTGCTAAAACCTGACTGGCTTTGTTCTGGGTGCCTCAGAAGCCAGAGAGGCTTGGGGGCTGCTCCAAGTCTCTCAAGGCAGGGACCACTGATGAATGGTCAGAAAAGAAGGGGGCCCCCAGTTGAACGCACCACACAGCGTGTGATGTGCTAGCATGGGAGAATTGACCCAGGTCATCCCATCACGTTTTTAGCTATGGAAAGCAATGAAGAGCTTAACTGTAACTGTGAAGGCTCTGGTTGGGGGCTGGAAGGGGAAAACTCACCACTGAAGCTGCTGGTGTGCATAGAGGTCTGTGTTCAGACAGATGGAACACATGGTTGTTGTGGGAAAAATATCCAATTCTGGATCCTGACCTCAGGAGAGGGGCAGGAGAGCCTCCCGAGTCTCAGGCACCAATGTTATGGTAAAAATTAAAAATGACACCATTCCCCAAGTGGCCTGTGGGCCACAAGGGGCAACAAGTCCCAGGCAGGAGTCACATGGTGGGTGAGAGACCAAGAGCAGCAAGTACCAGGAAGGAAGCTGTGTGGCAGTTGAGAGACCAAGACAAATAGGCATGTAGAATGAGGTTGGATATTTATTTAGTGGGTTATGGAGGGGAAAGGAAAAAAGGGAAGAAGGGAAAAGAGCAGGGGGGAGGAGAAGGGGGGAGAGGAGAGGAGCCTCTTTGGGAAAGAGACAGAAAAGGAAAGACTGGCTGCATGCAAGAAAAAAGATCTGCCTGCCTCAGTGGATGGGTGGGGAAGGGGGACTGGGCGTGGCTTGTCTCTTAAAGGGACAGGACAGACCATTACAGTTCCTCTGCAAGAACAGTGGATGTACCTGTTAAACTGTCTCTCAAGGCTCAATATCTGATTCATTTTCATGGGCCACAAATTGGAAATTCCAATCAATAGAACCTGAAAATAATTTCATCAACCAGACTGAAAATAAGGAGGACGACCATAACGTTGTGTGGTCCTTTCCACTCGGCTAAATCTGGATCCATCATAGCCCAACCACTCCACCTGACCTCACTCTGAATGCCAGGAAGGCACAGCAGCAGAGCCTGGACAGTAGCACTGGCTCTGGGCTTGTCCAGGTCTCTTCCCGGCAGCAGGATCCTCAGCTACAAGAAGAACTCGGCAGAGAAGTGAATTCTCACACAGCAGCCATCCAGGAAAACTAAACTCTTTTGGACGACTTGATCACACTGGACAGACTGAGAGGCTTACTGTTAAAGTCAGGCCTTTGTTTCTAGTCCTTGTAAAGAGCCCAAGACCCAGCTGAGAGGCTCTCATACTTTACCTGTAGAGATTATTAAAGCAGTTGGCAACCTTTGTCACTAGAGTTTCTGATTTGGCAGGTTTGAAAGACGATCTTCAAACTTGCATTTTGAGTAAATTCCCAGGGACTGCTGCTGCCTGAATGCCTTAGGCATAGACCTTTATAGGGGCACCAAGTTCCACAAAACAGAGATTGTAGATGAGCTGAACAAGCTGTTACAGACTTCTGACAGATTCCTCAGCCAAAGGACTT
This sequence comes from Alexandromys fortis, assembly GCF_014885135.2. Taxonomy (NCBI): domain Eukaryota; kingdom Metazoa; phylum Chordata; class Mammalia; order Rodentia; family Cricetidae; genus Alexandromys; species Alexandromys fortis. Next base: position 6,881,528 of record NW_026067958.1, on the reverse strand, counting down.
TCGAAGTCCTCTGTCAGTTAGATTCCCACAGCTGAGATAAATACCTAAGAAACAGTTTAAAGCTGGAAAGGGTCACTTGGGCTCATGGTGTCAGAGTCTCCAGTCCCCAGGCCTTAGCACCGCTGCACTTGGCTCAGGGGCAAGGCTGCATTTTATGGTGGGAGCTTATGCTACAGCGCAGCTGCGCACCTCCCAGCAGCCAGGAAGCACTAGTCCCCATTTCCTAACAGCTACACAGGCTGAAGACCAAGTCTCAGAATATGACCTTAGGGATCATCTCGACTCAGAGTGATGAGTTGACAGTGTGAGTTTTAGCAAGCTGAATGAGAGCCATCTGGATATCTCACTACCCCCAAACTATTTCTTCTTGAGTACCCTGGAGGTGATGGACTAGGGTGGTGAATGGCATAAACTTTAAAGCACCACTTACTGGTGTGATCTTTATTTTTTCCTTAATAGGAATGAATTTAATGGGGAGGGGGTGGAGCAGGAACCACCTCACAGGTTATTTAGAGAGAAAATATGACATCGCATGCAAGGTTTGAGCACACTATCTGTGACGGAGAACACTCACCCAATGTACGGCAGTTATTTTGGTCACATTTTGTGAGCGAACTATGCAATTTGAGGCTCTTGGGAAGCCATGTGTTTTTCAGGTTATGTAATTTATTTTTGTATATTTATTTATTTATTACGTATACAATATTCTGTCTGTGTGCCTGCAGGCTAGAAGAGGGCACCAGATCTCATTTCAGATGGTTGTGAGCCACCATGTGGTTGCTGGGAATTGAACTCAGGACCTTTGGAAGAGCAGGCAATGCTCTTAACCACTGAGCCATCTTTCCAGCGCAGGTTATGTAATTTAAGACACACCAGTATGTCATTAGTTTTCCCATCTGTTGTTTTTGCTAGTGTTTCTATTGTTGTAAAGAGACACCATGACTACGGCAACTCTTAGAAAGGAAAACATTTAATTGGGGTGACTTGTTTACATTTCAGAGGTTCAGTCCATTGTCATCATGGCAGGGAGCATAGAGGTGTGCAGGCAGACACATCCTACATCTTGTAGGAAACAGGAAGTTATCTGAGATACTGGGCAGTATCCTGAGCACAGGAAACCTCAAAGCCTACCCCAACAGTGGCACACTTCCTCCAACAAGGCCATACCCACTCCAATAAAGCCTAATAGTGCAACTCCCTGTGAGCTTTTGGGGGCCAATTACATTCAAACCACCACTGCATCTGTCAAAGGGAGACAGTGCTGACAAGTGCTGACTCCTGGGCCTGTTGTGAGGCTAAATTAACTATCTCCCTAAAACGGCTCCATAAACTTGTAAAGATTAGCTAGCCACTGGTGTAAGGGACTAGAGGTGGTACCAGAAGAATCAAGGAAAGGAAGAGTAGCTGAGAAGATGCTGTCATAGGTGGAGTTATTATTGCTGTGAGGAGACACCATGACCAAGGCAACTCTTGGTGGCACACGCCTTTAATCCCAGCACTCGGGAGGCAGAGGCAGGCGGATCTCTGTGAGTTCGAGGCCAGCCTGGTCTACAAAGGGAGTTCTAGGACAGGCTCCAAAGCTACAGAGAAACCCTGTCTAGAAAAAAAAAAAAAGAAAAGAAAGCATTTAACTGGGGACTTGTTTACAGTTTCATAAGGTCAGTCCATTATCATATGGTGGGGAACAGACAAACATGGCAGGAGAGCAGTGCTGTAGATCCTGATACACAGTCAGCAGGCAGAGGGGGAGAAAGAGAGAGGGAGGGAGGGAGGAAGGGAGGGAGGGAGGGAGGGAGGGAGGGAGGGAGGGAGGGAGACTGGGCCTGGCATGGGCTTTTGAAAAACTTCAAAGCCCTCTCACAGTGCCACACCCCCTCCAACAAGGCCACACCTCCTAGTTCTTTCCAAACAGTTCATCAACTGGAGACAAAGTGTGCACATATATGAGCCAATGGGGGCCGGTTTCATCCAGGCCACCACATGCTGATGATTCCTTCTACTCCTAACTGTACTTATCGGCCTCCATACTGGCTTTTGAAAAGTCCACCTCCCCAAACACAGCTATATCACTGGCTCTGGTCTATGTCATAGGCAACATGTTGATATCCCTGCCTTCTTTATGGTGAAATACTCCCAACTCTCTGCTCAAGTTCTTGAGGTTGCTAGAGAAAACACTTGGCTCAAGAGCCCCTACTCCAGCCTAGGGGTAGTCTATGTGGTACATCAGCAGTGGAGAGATGAGGCTGGAGGTAGACTATGCACAGCACACTTCTGTTCTGCCAGGAGGACAGGAAGAGGCCCACTAAGATGGGGGCTCTCTGAAGAAATAGACATTTTCTATCCTACTGAGAACTGACCTTTGACCACATAAGAAAATGAATTAACCACAAAATAAGTTAGGTTATCATAAAGGTCATTTGTTTCTTAAAACAGCAAAAGTCACAATGTGTATGTCGGAGTCAGAAATACTCTCTGTTCTTCCCTCTTAACTCCCCATTAATAATATGAGCTCAGGAAATGTCAACTTCAACGTTGGCATTTGTTGCACAGGGAAAATATTCTTTTGTTGATTGAATGTTCCAATTTATACTTCCTGAGACTCCTGAGTTAAATGATGTGTTGAATTAAAAACCAGCACCAAGAAAGGAAGGAAGGAAGGAAGGAAGGAAGGAAGGAAGGAAGGAAGGAAGGAAGGAAGGAAGGAAGGAAGGAAGGGCCTTAGCCTTTACTAGCACAAGGTCAACTGGACTCACCCAAAACACTTAAAGCTGTATTAATAGCCTGTAGACTAAATGGGGTCTCTCCTTTCTCAGTGCCCACACATCCAATTAGGAGGTCTTTTGGTCTTCCAGTGACATGTGAATTCTAAGTTCCAAGCATAATCAGTCAAGTCTGGATTCTTCCAAATCCATCATGAAGCAGATTAAGCAGAGAACTAAAAAGCTCAGTTTTCTCTGATATTACCTATATATTATCTATATCTATGTATGTCTATATATTGTATATATACTGTATTATATATACCTATATATTATTATTCTATATATTACCTTAGTATTTCTATATTATATATCAGTAAATATTAATACTACAATTCCTACCAGAAGTGTGGAGATAAGAACTTACAGTGTAGCTGGTCAGTGGTGGCACACTCCTTTAATCCCAGAACTTGGGAGGCAAGGTAGGCAGATCTCTGAGTTTGAGACCAACCTGGTCTATACAGGGAGTTCCAGGACAGCTGGGCCTACATGGAGAAATTCTGCCTCAAAAACAATATAAAAATTTTTTAAAAAACTTCTGATGGTCATGAAGACTTAAAACCAGGAAGAAGGTGAAGAAGTGGGCACTTAACTTGACCAGAAAGCAAGGTTTGATAGATAAAACAGGAGAAACCAGGATATGCTGGGAAGTGGAGCCATGTGGGCGAGAGCAGGGACAAGCGTGAAGGTGTGGAGGACAGCACACAACAGTTATCAACAGAGCAGGTGCCGTACACCAGGAAACGGCGAATATGAATACCCCTAGAACATGCCTTCTAGAACATGCCTCCTAGAACATACCTCCTAGAACATACACCTCCTAGAACATACACCTTCTAGAACATGCCTCCTAGAACATGCCTCCTGTGGAGGGAGGCAGACCCCAGTGACCTAGAGGTTCCTGATGGTGACAGGTGGTGAAGTGGATAGAACTAGGAAAGGAAAGGGGTTCTGAACAAATGAAAACACAGTACTCCTGGGTCAGTGGGATGGCTCGGTGGATAAAGGTGCTTCTACTAAGCTTGATGACCTGAATTTGACCCGAATCCCACATGGTGGAAGGAGAGAACAGACTCACACAGGTTGTTCTCTGACCTCCACATTCAAGCCACAGCAAGTACAGGTACACACCTATGCACACATGCACACACACACACACACACACACACACACACACACACACTGTAATTTTAAAAAAAGTAGACTGCTCTTTACAACAGTGACCAGGCACGGTCTCTCTAGTAAACTGCTTCTGCAGGCCAGCAGGGGGTGAGAGAATAGGTAAGACGCCACAGAAGTGTGTTCTGGGAGAGTATATAGTCAGTCCTGGCTCTGAGGTCAAGCTACATCTGAAGGTCAGAGCATTCTCAGCTGGGAAACAGCATTCCACAGAGATAAAACTCATTCCTGGAGGCTGAAAAGGAACTCTTCTGATAAGCGGGGCAAAAATGCAGATACAGAAGATAAAAACACGCCTGTGCTGTTAAACTCTCCTGCCCCAGGCAATAAGATAAAATTGGAAACCCTGAGAGTGGTGCAAGGCAAGAACTAGCCAGAATAAAAGCAAGAGAGGGAGGACAGGGGACAGGAGCAGAAAGTTCAGGGAAGTGATGCTCAGTATAAAGCACTTGACTTTTCTTTGGAATTCAGTTGGGAGTGGCTGCTCGGTCTTTATCAGAGGAAAGAGGTGACTCGGTTTTTCAAAGAATCTGTCTATCCACTGTGCTGAGGAGGCGAGCAGCGAGGCCAGCAGGAGGCTACTGCCTATGTGGGAGGCGAAGGAGGAGGATGGTTGTGGTAAGAAGTGGTGAGTTCTCTATTAACAGTCAGCCCTCTGTGTCTGAGTCCTGCATCCGTCATCTAAACTCGGTGCAGAGCAAAGACTATTTTAAAAGTTTGCATCTGTGGTGAACACATAGGCTTCTTCCTTTTCCTCCTCCCCTCGCTCATATAGACTCCCCACCCCCCATAGGCTTTTTAAAGAGTTACTTATTTTTAATTTTATGTTTACATGTGTATGTGCACCATGTGTGTGTAGTGCTCTTGGAGGTCAGGACAGAGCTTCTTATAGGCAGTAACTGCCATGAGGTCTGGGAACCAAACCCAGGCTCTCGTCAAGAGCAATAAGGGCTCTAACTATTGACCTATCTTTCTGCACCATGTGCAGACCTTTTCAATTGTCTTTATTGTTCAGCATCATGATATAGCAATTATATATATTTCTGTTGTTTAAGCATATAATCAATCTAGAGATGATTTGTATATAGAGGAAGGTGTGCAAAGGTAGTACATAAATACTTTATCATCTTATAGAAGATACTTGAGCATCTGCAGATTTTGGCATCGACAGGTGTTCTGCTTCCCATTCTCAGTGAATACCAAGTGGCACTGAAGTTAGTACTAACAGGATATGTGTTGTGTGGAAGAGTTGAGCATGAAGCAAGTTCTATCCAGAAAAGTATAAAGATGGTGGTTCCACTGCCTTAGAGGGAGACCAGCAATAAATAAGTAAATAAATAAAATAGTCTTTAAGAGGTAACAAGTGTTGTGGAGACTAATATAAATGGGATTGGAGGGTCTAGCTATGTGGCTCAGTAGATAAAGACAGTTGTCATCAAGCCTAGTGACCTAAGTTCCATCTCCATAACCCACATGGTAGAAAAAGAGAACCAACTCCCACCAGTTGCCCTCTGACCCCCGTGGCAGATGCCTCCCTCCCAAAGAAATAAATGTAGAATTTTTAGAAATGGGGGGGTGGGGAGAAAGAACCAGAATAAATTGAAAGGGGAGGACGTCAAAAGCTTCTATTTGGTACAAGTGTGAGATGACCATTCAATGACCAAATGCAAACGCTGAGTCAGAAACTGAGTTAGGAGGCTGCAGTTCTAGGGAGAGAGCTGGGCTGAGGATGTAAAAGCTGAGTATCAGACATAGCAACAATGCCAAGGGTCTGTGAACAGGAAAGGGCAGATGAGGGCTGGAGAGATGGCTCAGTGGTTAAGAGCATTGCCTGCTCTTCCGAAGGTCCTGAGTTCAATTCCCGGCAACCACATGGTGGCTCACAACCATCTGTAATGAGGTCTGGTGCCCTCTTCTGGCCTGCAGACATACACACAGACAGAATATTGTATACATAATAAATAAATAA
>NW_026067958.1:6865832-6868997 GCF_014885135.2 Alexandromys fortis | reverse complement strand
CACACACACACACACACACACACACACACACACACACACTGTAATTTTAAAAAAAGTAGACTGCTCTTTACAACAGTGACCAGGCACGGTCTCTCTAGTAAACTGCTTCTGCAGGCCAGCAGGGGGTGAGAGAATAGGTAAGACGCCACAGAAGTGTGTTCTGGGAGAGTATATAGTCAGTCCTGGCTCTGAGGTCAAGCTACATCTGAAGGTCAGAGCATTCTCAGCTGGGAAACAGCATTCCACAGAGATAAAACTCATTCCTGGAGGCTGAAAAGGAACTCTTCTGATAAGCGGGGCAAAAATGCAGATACAGAAGATAAAAACACGCCTGTGCTGTTAAACTCTCCTGCCCCAGGCAATAAGATAAAATTGGAAACCCTGAGAGTGGTGCAAGGCAAGAACTAGCCAGAATAAAAGCAAGAGAGGGAGGACAGGGGACAGGAGCAGAAAGTTCAGGGAAGTGATGCTCAGTATAAAGCACTTGACTTTTCTTTGGAATTCAGTTGGGAGTGGCTGCTCGGTCTTTATCAGAGGAAAGAGGTGACTCGGTTTTTCAAAGAATCTGTCTATCCACTGTGCTGAGGAGGCGAGCAGCGAGGCCAGCAGGAGGCTACTGCCTATGTGGGAGGCGAAGGAGGAGGATGGTTGTGGTAAGAAGTGGTGAGTTCTCTATTAACAGTCAGCCCTCTGTGTCTGAGTCCTGCATCCGTCATCTAAACTCGGTGCAGAGCAAAGACTATTTTAAAAGTTTGCATCTGTGGTGAACACATAGGCTTCTTCCTTTTCCTCCTCCCCTCGCTCATATAGACTCCCCACCCCCCATAGGCTTTTTAAAGAGTTACTTATTTTTAATTTTATGTTTACATGTGTATGTGCACCATGTGTGTGTAGTGCTCTTGGAGGTCAGGACAGAGCTTCTTATAGGCAGTAACTGCCATGAGGTCTGGGAACCAAACCCAGGCTCTCGTCAAGAGCAATAAGGGCTCTAACTATTGACCTATCTTTCTGCACCATGTGCAGACCTTTTCAATTGTCTTTATTGTTCAGCATCATGATATAGCAATTATATATATTTCTGTTGTTTAAGCATATAATCAATCTAGAGATGATTTGTATATAGAGGAAGGTGTGCAAAGGTAGTACATAAATACTTTATCATCTTATAGAAGATACTTGAGCATCTGCAGATTTTGGCATCGACAGGTGTTCTGCTTCCCATTCTCAGTGAATACCAAGTGGCACTGAAGTTAGTACTAACAGGATATGTGTTGTGTGGAAGAGTTGAGCATGAAGCAAGTTCTATCCAGAAAAGTATAAAGATGGTGGTTCCACTGCCTTAGAGGGAGACCAGCAATAAATAAGTAAATAAATAAAATAGTCTTTAAGAGGTAACAAGTGTTGTGGAGACTAATATAAATGGGATTGGAGGGTCTAGCTATGTGGCTCAGTAGATAAAGACAGTTGTCATCAAGCCTAGTGACCTAAGTTCCATCTCCATAACCCACATGGTAGAAAAAGAGAACCAACTCCCACCAGTTGCCCTCTGACCCCCGTGGCAGATGCCTCCCTCCCAAAGAAATAAATGTAGAATTTTTAGAAATGGGGGGGTGGGGAGAAAGAACCAGAATAAATTGAAAGGGGAGGACGTCAAAAGCTTCTATTTGGTACAAGTGTGAGATGACCATTCAATGACCAAATGCAAACGCTGAGTCAGAAACTGAGTTAGGAGGCTGCAGTTCTAGGGAGAGAGCTGGGCTGAGGATGTAAAAGCTGAGTATCAGACATAGCAACAATGCCAAGGGTCTGTGAACAGGAAAGGGCAGATGAGGGCTGGAGAGATGGCTCAGTGGTTAAGAGCATTGCCTGCTCTTCCGAAGGTCCTGAGTTCAATTCCCGGCAACCACATGGTGGCTCACAACCATCTGTAATGAGGTCTGGTGCCCTCTTCTGGCCTGCAGACATACACACAGACAGAATATTGTATACATAATAAATAAATAAATATTTAAAAAAAAAAAAAGGAAAGGGCAGATGAAAAGAAACCCTAGGATGGCTCAGTGGTTTAGATCTGCGGTTCCATTTTGAAAAGGGATGCCCACAGTAGCAGCAAAGAGGAAGAAAGAACCCAACTTTGGCTGCCTCTGCCTCACTGCTTGAGGTGTCTCTGACCCTTTGCAGATAGTGCATGGTTCACAAGACCCTAATCTCCAGGGGATGCTAGAATTCCTTCCCCTCCCCCCGGACTTGCACCCATGCCTAAGCAGAGAAAAGCTCCAGGCCCCTCCTCATTACTAAACAGTCAATACTAGAAAGACCCATTCAAGTAACAGACAGCACTACATAATGTGTCCACTACCTATAAGTTAGGGTAAGTGCATCAGGTGCACCCCCACACTCTACTATAAACCGCATGAGTAGTAGCAGGGATATTTGGTCAGATATGGAGCACTAGCAAGTGTGCCTGCTCTGCTCCAACCCACCGGTAACCTGATGCCTGAGCAGGGCTCTGAGGAAGCTGACACCCCAGTGCTCAGGACTCCACCTCTCTACCCTGGACTCCGCCTCTCTTCCCGGAAGAGCCTCTGGTCTCTCTGTGTGGCCTTGTTCCAGCAAACTGAGCCGTGGGTTCAGGTCTCCCTCTCCTAGAACCTGCCACAAACGTCTGTACTGTGTTCTGTTGATTTGCTCTGGCTGTGTGTAATGTGCTTCGGCTGTGTCTTCCTCTGGTTCGCCTTTGTGGTATGGCAGTCGGTGAGCTATGTGAAAGACCCTCGAAGAGGACTTTCTCTCAGGAGGAGACCTCCCCATGCCAAGGAACAGGCCGAGACCATACGGATGCAAATCACAAGAGGTTTATTGGGTGAACACAGGTACCTGCGGGCGGCAAGTCTTTCGGAGGACTTGCGCGCCTGCCAACTGGAGGGCAGGTTTTTTATAGGGAAGAGCAAAAAGCAAGTTTACAGAAGCAAAAAAAAGCGTGGTTATCAGAATGAGGTGGGGGCATGAATGGTTTCCTCTCTCAGCATGGGTGTCAACAAAAGTCATCCTGTTCCTATCTTATAGATATCCTGTTTTGCAGTCAACCTGCTTTGTTGATGTCCTATCTAATTGATATCCTGCCTTGCAGTCTTCCTATCTCATCCTGCTCTCTCAAGCACATGG
>NW_026067958.1:6832635-6860381 GCF_014885135.2 Alexandromys fortis | reverse complement strand
GATGCAAATCACAAGAGGTTTATTGGGTGAACACAGGTACCTGCGGGCGGCAAGTCTTTCGGAGGACTTGCGCGCCTGCCAACTGGAGGGCAGGTTTTTTATAGGGAAGAGCAAAAAGCAAGTTTACAGAAGCAAAAAAAAGCGTGGTTATCAGAATGAGGTGGGGGCATGAATGGTTTCCTCTCTCAGCATGGGTGTCAACAAAAGTCATCCTGTTCCTATCTTATAGATATCCTGTTTTGCAGTCAACCTGCTTTGTTGATGTCCTATCTAATTGATATCCTGCCTTGCAGTCTTCCTATCTCATCCTGCTCTCTCAAGCACATGGTATGTTCTTACTAGAGCAGGCTGGCTGCTGCAGGTTTTGAGGAGGGGGTCTGTAGGGTCTTTCAATGTTTGACTCTTGTTTCTCAGTGTGTTCGCTCTTCTAGCAAGATCTCTCCTCTGTGCCGTCAGAGCGTTAACCGCCTTGCTTCCATTTGGATATGGTGCTCCTTTGAACAAATCTAGTGGGCTGGCCTAGCCAGCATGAATTCTCTTACCTTATTGGAAGGCCAAAGAGGGACCCACCACCCGTCCCCATACAAGTCCATCCCTTCTCCCTCTCAAGCCGTGTGTGCTAGCTGCTCATCATTTATATAATCATTCACAGGTGGGCCTCAGACTGTTTGCTGCAGGCTTTCAGTCTTATTTGAAAACTACAGCACATAGCCTGTTCTTTGCAGAAGGAGTCCTGAATGTGGTATCAGGGAAAAGGTAACTGTCATGGTTAGAAGTTACAAAGCATGAGAGCCATCAGAATGCCATTCAGACCACTCTTCGCTCTGGGTCTCACAGTCAGGGGTACCAGGCATATTCCGCTGATTTTCAGTCCCATCAATCCAGATACCATATAACATCAACTTTCTCACCACGAGGCAGGATCACATGCACTAGCTTGATGCCATTGTCAAATGGGAACCCCCTGTACAGGCAGGCCATGGAGAAGACTGTTCTGGGTTGTGAGCACGTGGGAGGGTGAGCAGACCAGGCGGTGAGGAGGAGAGCACCTCAAATACTCCATTCTTCTCCCTTTCCCAGCCCTCACTAGCTCTTCCCTTTCCATGAATAACAGAATGAGCTGGAAAAATAATTTGCCTAATTTGCATAGCTAGGAGGCTGAAGAGTTAGAATGCAAAGTTAAAGTCTGACTTTATAAACCCGTGCATGCTGCTTTCACTGGTTGCATTCTTATCCCTGTGAACCTACTGTATAATTGATTCTTGTAGAAAGCATTTAAAGTTTATGGAAAAGTGAATATGTAGAGCCATACAGATTTGGGGTTTCAGCAAGCCAGCGGGTGATCTTTTACACCGTCAACTACATAGTGATTTTTAGTGTTTATAAAGAATGTAGATTTAATTTTGTCTTCATAAGTGAAACAATAGTTAAAAATTCTGACAACATTCTTTTGATTGTCTAAAAACAATAGGTAGACATTCTGTATGAGCATTATTTATGTGTGCACAATGACAAATATCTCTAGAGGAGAATGCTATTGATTGAAACATCGTGTTGTCTCCACACGTGCTGGCAGTCTTTCAAAAGTGAAGAAAATTAAAAACTACTTTATCATTGTCAGCATTATCCTGTTTGCAAAATTAATTTCTGTAACTTATGGTCGGTGTGAGAGAGACCCATCTTCCCACTCCCCCTTTGATACTCCTATTAGTTACTTTCTCAGTACTGCTATAAAACATCACAACTCAACTTACAGAAAAAGGGTTTATTTTGGGAGTATGGGTCCATGGCATAAAGTTCATGATGGCAGAGTGACGGCCTGGTGAGTGGAGCTGGAACCCCAGTGATGTGGGAGTGTCATATATCAATCTGTTGATTTCATTGGTTAAGCAATAAAGAAACTCCTTGGCCCTGATAGGTTAAAACATAGGTGGGAGGAGTAAACAGAATAGGATGCTGGGAGGAAGAGGAAGTGAGCTCAGACTCGACAGCTCTGCTCTCTGAAGCAGAGACGCCATGCTCAGCTCTCCAGGGTAGACGCGATAGCTCTGCGCTCTGAGGCAGAGGCGATGAAGCTCAGACCTAGGATGGACATAGGCTAGAATCTTCCCGGTAAGCGCACCTTGGGGTGCTTACACACATTATTAGAAATGGGCTAAATTAATATGTGAGAATTAGCCTAGAAGAGGCTAGATAGAAATGGGCCAAGCAGTCTTTAAATGAATACAGTTTGTGTGCTGTTATTTTGGGCATAAGCTAGCAGGCGGCTGGGGTGCTGGGGACGCAGCCCCGCCGCTCTTATTTTCAACACCCCAGGACTCCTCTATCTTGAACTACAAACACAAAACAGAGCTTGAATTCAAAATGCCTCAAAGTTTTAAGCCCTTAAAGCACTGTAGGGGAGGCTTAGGAGGTGACATATTTTCTCCCAGTAAGGCCATACCTCTTAAGGGGAGACCCAGGAAGCAGCCTCACTCCTTTCAAGCAGAACATCGAATTCCGGCATTCACGAAACCAACGGCTCAAAGTCAGCCCAGCAGGCTCAGTTTGAAGACCCTAGAGAGAGCAAGATGTTTTCTTGCTGTCTTCCAACTCCTGGAGGCTCAGACCTCAAAAAAAAAAAAAAAAAAAAAAAAAAAAACACCATGGGGGCCTTGGTCTTATCTGGAGATGCTGGGTCCACACTTGCCTTCAGTGCCTCTGGCCATTTTCCCAAGAGGAAGCAAAGGAGACTCTGAGCATCCAGGGGTAGGACCACACAGGCCAGGTAACCATTTTGAAATCTCAATTTTCCTAAATTTCTCTGGTTGTTTGTGAGTGAGAACGTCCAGGGAAAGGCAGAATGACGATGAAGTCGATCAGCATTTTGCAGCCTGTTTGAACCATCCACCCTGTTCTCTCAGAATGAGTCTGACCTGAGCCTGCAGGAGCCCTTCACAGGAAAACACAAAAGTGCAGACACTGTGGAAAAACTGGTCGATAGTCTGGTGCCTTCGCTGCTGGGTGGGGAGTCCTTTGTCCCTGCCTTCCTGTACACCTACCTAAAGTTTACTGTCATTCAGAATCTGCTGTTCCTGCAGTGAGTGCCCACCACCAAACCCAGAGGTCTCAGTCCCTCCTGGCTGGTCCTGAGGAGTGCTTTGTCCCCACTGTAAACCAGAGTATTCTCTGGTTCTGCGGAGTGATTTGCCACAAGCCTAAGCCAATGTGTTCTCTGATCCTGTAGAGAGTGCTCTGTCTCTAAGCTTCTATAACACTGTTGTCAGTACCCAGTGACATCAGCCTAGACAATGCTTCCCCCAGGTTTCGTCCTGAGGAGTTATGAGCTGATAGTCATGTGTGTTACTCTCTCCTGTACTATGAGGAAGCTCTATGTATGTTCTGGGCCTCATTGTCTGAAGCCTCACGCAAAGAAATTCTTCCATTTGTAAAGGAAGTTCTGGAATCTATATCAGAGGTACACAACAGAGCTATATACAGAGCAGACCCCTGGGAGGGAATCTGAGGAACCTGTGCCCCCTGAGATAGCTGGATAGAAATGTTTTGGCTCATTCATTGCACAAACATATCCTACTATATGCAGGTTCACTACCAATTCTGAGACTAGACAGAACTCCCAGACCCATGGACTTTCTTTCTCTCCCAGAATTGTCTTGCCTCCTAGATTTCTTCTAGGTAGGGAACCTGGGACTCGACAGGTGATGTCCTTCCTGGTTTCTTCTAGATCTTCATACTTCCACCCTTATTGCAACAAGGATGGACAGGGAAAGAAGTGAGTCAGCTCTGGCTAACAAGGGAGGGCTATCGTCTCCAGAATGGGAATATTTGGGTACCAAGAGTAGGAGATGGCCAAATGTTTGGGTCTCACACACCTTTTGATTTCTACTAGACTGCTCAAATCTGGGATATTGCCTACAAAGGGAAGAAAGTTACAGGGGGCAGGGTTTTCAAAAAAAAGGAAAGAGAGGGAGTGTGGTTCCATTAGAGCCTGGGCAGAAGCCCTATAGAACCCTCTGCTCACACAGACCTTACACCTCCACCCTCTATGCCCATTTGCATATGCCCTGAGCCTCCTCTGCATGGGAGTCCTCCATGAAAGGCCCGTGGGAGAGCAGAGCAGGAAGAGACTCTGCCCCCAGCACCATCTGCACCTTCCTGGAGACATGGCTGGACATGTACCCTGAGGATTCTTGCCAGTCCTCAGACCTGTCCATTCTGAACCAGCTGGTGGCGTACTTGCTTCTGAATGTGCCCTGCCCAGACCTGGCAGTCAGTGCCCATATGCTCCTGACCCAGCTAAAGGACAAAGAAGCCAGTGAATTGAATCAAAGGGTGAGGAAGTCTCCGGTAAATGTCATCTCGTGAGGAGGGTTTAGGGGGGATGCTCCAGAGGCTGCTGTTTGCAGCTGTCTGTCACTGCACCCTGGCCAGGGCAGGTGTCCTTTTGTCTGGGATTCTCAACAAGCATTGGAATTCCTCTGTCTTTGGAAAGGCTGTAAAGGAGGTCTCATTCTGAGCAAGTTGTTTCCTCCTGTGCCTCCACTGCAGCTTCCCCTCCTACAGATACGCATGTCAGCAGCACATCTGTCTCCATCCTTAGATCAGGGGAGTCAAACATCTGCAGTCCCAGAGCTTGAAGTGTGTTAACTGGCAATGAAGACATCCACTCTGGAGCCAGAAGCAGACCAGAGTCAGAGAACACAAAATTCATCAGAAGATTCTCACATCTCTGCTGTTGGAGCCAGATTTGGCAGCAACAGTCAGCACACCTGTTCGCAGAATGCAAGTTTCACACATTTCATCTTTGCTGCAGTGGGTCTACCTCCCCAGATAATGGCCCTGCCACCCCCCTTCCTCCTCTGGCGGCCCATCTTACATCTGCTCTGCATATAGCCCTAGCCCTGTGGCACCCCCCTCAAGCAATCCCACCACTGTAGGCTCTAGCCCTGTGGCACGCCCCCCCCCCCAGCAATCCCACCACTGCGGGCTCTAGCCCTGTGGCACTCCCCCCCCCCCCCAGCAGTCCCACCACTACCACTGCTGGCATTACTCTCTCCTAAAAAATTGTTATCTTTCCTGATTCTTTTCAATATTCACTTTATTAAGTATTGGTTTGGATAAATTCTTAGTGTTCATTTGTTTTTTACATTGCACAAGTCAGTCATGAAGTCTACACACCAGGCTGTACTGGGTCTAGCAGTATCCTGTGGACTGAGGCTCCACACAGACCACATGAGTCCTGTGGGAAGCTGCATACCTGTCATTCCAGGAGGAAGAAGCCCCTGGCTCCACAAAGACCACATGACTGCTGAAAGAGACCCAAGGAATCCAGACAGTGGAGGCTTGCTGCTGTGTCCTGAAGCAGTGGTCCTAATGGTTGGGGATATAATCTTTGTAGTCAAACAGGTTCTCCAGAACAGGAGTTTCTGTCTACTCATGGGCTCCTTATCAGATAAACTGGGCAGCTGTCACCTCCCAGGAAATGAGAGATAAAATGCAATGGGCAGGGAACTCCCTCCACTTAAATGTTCACAATCACCTGTAACTCCAGCTCTAGTAGATCCAAGGCCCTCTTCTGGCCTCCATACGCACCAACACACATGTAGCATACACTCATACAGATTCAAATACATACGATAAGTTTTATGCTTTGTTTTTGTTTTGTTTGAGGCAAAGTATCCTGATGAAGCTCTGGCTAGCCTGTAACTCACTCCACAGACCATGCCTGACACTCAGAGATCTGCATCCAGAGTCCTGGGATTAAAGGTATGTAGCACTATGGTCAGTAACATAAGAAGTCTAAAAAAATGTGCTATCAGGTGTTCTGGACACTGGAGATTTGTCAGTTGTGGCCTGAACATTGTAGCCACTGGGGACATTTTTTAGTAGACTTTATGATACGTGGGATAGTTCTCAGAGCCCTGGCTTTAGAGCTTATGTAACTTTGTATTTTGCTAATATTAAATTAGCAATTACTTTTTTTCATTCTTGCCAGTCCTCACACCTGTCCATTCTGAATCAGCTGATGGCCTACTTGCTTCTAAACATGCTCTGCTTAGATCTGGCAGTCTGTATCCATATATCCAACTCAGTTGAAGGACAAAGAAGCCAGTAAATCAGAGTTCAAGGTTGTTGTGGGTTTCTGTCCCGCCCAGTTCTCAAAACTGTTTAGCCCCAAAGAAAATCACACATAGGTCTCCAAAAATTATAAGCTGATTGGCCTATTAGCTCTAGCCTCTCACTAGCTAACTCTCACATCTTGATTAACTCATTTTTCTGATCTATGTTAGCCATGTGGCTCACTCCTTTTTCAGTGAGGCAGATCACATCCTGCTGCTTCCATGGTCTGGGCACGAGTGGGAGGAATCAACTTCCTCCTTCCCAGAATTCTCCTGTTCTCATTACATCATTTCTACTTCCTGTATGCTTTTCCTGCCTATATTTCCTGCCTAGCCAATCAGCGTTTATTTATAACATGACTGACAGAATACAGACAATTCTCCCGCACTACTTCCCCCTCTTTTTTTTTTTAAAAAAAAAAGGAAAATATCCATAGTCCATTTTTTGGGAATGTGGGTGTAGTATTCCAGGCTACTTCCAGCTGGTTGGGGGCGCTGATAATCTTATGGGGACCTAAAGAAAATTTAGAGTTATGATCAAGTCCTGATTGAAGTATCCTGTGAGTCTTGATCATCTCAGGCAGCAGTCTTGAACCTGTTCTGGATGAAGAACTCAGACATCTGGGCCATCTATTTCTGCCGGAGATTTCTCAGGTGGTCTTCCTTGATCAAAGCTGATTTTTTTTAACTCTGAATAAATCCAGAGCCTCTCGCTTTCTGTGGAAACAAAAGCAAAATCTCTTCTCCAAAGTAACACACATTTTGACTTCAATTTTGAAGCCAAGGTAATTTCAAAATACCTATCTTAGATTAATTCTGCAGCATTTATAACCAAATATCTTTTAGCAGCTGTTGCTCCTTCCTCAGCATTTAAACAATTTAAAGAGAGCATAATAACATACAGTATCAAGATTCTCTGTGTATTTTCCATCTTTACGTGGCTTTATTTTAACCTCTATTTCTTTTATTTTTACTTTTAGCTTTTTGAGACAGGTTCTCTGTGTATATCTTTGTTCTGGAATTCCCTCTGTAAACCAGGCTATCCTTGAACTCACAGAGATCCTTCTGTCTCTGCCTCTCAGGCTACTTTCTTTTTTTTTTAATTTTTTTTTGAGAACTTTAATCTTTAGCCTGTATATATTTTTAACACACTATAAACCATTTAGAGGTTTTCTTCCTCTTTGAATCTCTCTTTACTGTATATCTCTCTTTTTTTGTGACCACATGAGCCTTTAATTGACTGAGCAATCATGGCTGAGGTAGTGGCTGGAGCCATGTTTATTGCCACAACTCTATGATGTTTCAAGGTCCTTGTCAGGAAGCAAGCTGCAACAGTGTATACATGAGGACCTCCTGCTTGAAAGAGTCAGAGTTTTCCCTGACAGGATGGCCCAGAAAGCCAGCATTTTAAAACAGCTCAGCTTTTTTCCTGCTACAGCTGAAAACGGAAATGCTTTACTCTAGTCTTTTCCAAGCTTTCTCAGGCTTTCTGTGGATGCAGTTATCCACGTGGACACCATTCTGTAACAAGGAGGGTCCTGTTTGTTGTTGTTATGCAAGCAGGCCTGGCCCTTCCTGTTACAAGAGGTTGAGGAAGCCTCAGTTCAGAACAGGGCATTTTAAGGGAAGGCTCCAGAGGCTGCTGTTTGCAGGAGCTGTCACTGCACCTTGGTCTGAGCAGATATCATTTTATAGAACAAGGTCTGGGATTATCCAACAAGATGGGTTTCCTCTTTGGAAAAGGCTAGAAGAAGGCTCTCTTCTTAGGAGTCCTATTTCCTTCTGCAACTTCACTGCCACCTCCCATCTCAAGCTGCCTCCATCCTTAGTACATCTTTTCCATCCTTAGATCTGGAGGGCCACACATCAGCAGGTCACGTGTGTGAGGCACACTTACTGGTGAAACCAAGAACCAGCCTGTGCACCGGATGCCAGGTGCAACAGCAGTCTGGCCAGCACACCTGCAGTCTGAGTCTCCCGGTGCATCAGCAAACACACCTTACCTTCCTCACATCCCACCTGTGCCGCAGTGGGTCTGCCTGCTGAGGAGGTGGCCGTGCCAGACCCAACCCATCCACTCTGCAGACAGTACCAGTCCTGGCATCTCTCTTAGGCTCGCCTTCTGAATTCCATCTAGGAACAGTCCCTATACCACAGCTGGTCTTCACCTCCTGTGAACACTTATTTTCTGCTTCTTTTAAATGCCTGTTATACTGTTTTTAGTACAACTCCTGTGTTTATCTATTCACTATTGCTTGACTTGGACAAACGCACAAACTGGCAATGTTGCAGTTTCCTGCAGTGTCCTTGTGCTACTGAAACTCTAAACAGACCACATGGGTCATGCGGAAGGCTATATAAAGGCAGGGCATCCCACAAGGGAAGAGTGGGAGAGATGACAGGAAGAAGAAATGGACTCCAGAGCAAATCAATCCTGCCTCAACCTCCCAAGGGCCAGATTCACATGTGTAGCATACAGCAGGCGGCAGTATTGTTTACTGTTGCACATGAGCCTACCAAAGGCACTCGACACACAGAGCTAGGGGACTGATACAGACTTTCACAGCGCTATACCGTCTGTTCATTGAGAACTGTTAAGTGATTTTTCTCAGGGTCAACTTTTGCCAGTGGAAATGGATCGTTCAATACATTACAATTACCTCTCTTGTATCATGGACTGGATGCAAAATTGCAGCCCCCTTGAACAATCCAGGCTCTGTAGCATCTGCTCTTGCAGCCTGATTTTGCATTGATTACCATGACAACATGACAAAAATGCTATCATTTTATAATTCATATCACTAGTAAAAATCACCAGTCTGAATGGGTGAATTGCCTCCACCAGAGGGAGACAAAGATCTGTAGCCTGGCAGGGTACAGGTAATAGGATTGGAGAGTTAGGTAGGGGTAGTTTTGCTTCCAAATCCAGTTGCTCCCCAAACCCCAGCCTTTGCTAACCCTCCAACTCCTGGGCACTCTCTGGCCTGCCGTAGCCAGAGTCTAATAATCTCCATCAGACTGGATGCTACACACACAATTCTAGACCAAAGTTCCAGACTGAGACCTAACTGAGAGTGGCAGAAACATGGCTTGTCTTGAAGAAGTGACAGCCATTCAGATTTAGGAGTACTTTCAGGAAACCAGTTTGCACAATAGCCAAAAACTATGATGCTTTAGACAGAAGGAACACTTTTTCTAACTTTTGTTGATGTTTTATGAATGAGGGCTGGAAACCCTCATTCTAAACTAATCTAAACCCTCAAAGGACTCCTGAAAGAAAAAAAAATTTTGCTTCATTAATTGTGCAGGTGTGGCTGCAGATGCCCTGAGAATCCAGAAGGCAGCAGCAGAGTTCCTGGAGCGGGAGTTATAGGCTGTATGGGTTATTTGCAAGAGCAATATGCACTCTTGTGAGCCCTCTCTCCAGCCCTGTTTTTTTGAAGTAGGGTCTCACACTGTTGCCCAGGCTAGCCTCAAACTTATGGCAATCAACATGAAAAGAGAAATTTTAGACATTCTTGTCTAAATGTGATGGTTGGAAGAAAATGGTCCTACATTGTTTTGAACCTTGTGTCGTGAGGCCTCCATTCTAGAGAACAGGTTCCCAGCTAGCTCTACAATGGCAGCCTGGGAAGAGGAAGTAGATGCCCTCGGTCCTCATGCATCTAGGAAAAGGGGGACAGCATCGTTGACTTTCACATATTAAATCATCTGTAAATTCTGGAAACCCTTCAAGTGGGTTCAGAGAGAAAGACTTATATGGGGGGCCAAAATGATTTGTGTATTTTAGCTACACATGCTAGAAAATCCTGTATCAGACTGACTGTAGCATCAACAATTTAAAAACTGAGATAGGAGTATTCAACGTCTAATGCCTGCTTGTGCTACATGAGTAACAGGACAGCCTGGGCCATATAATGACCCAGAAAAGAGATGGGAGAAAAGGAGAAGGTGTAGGGGAAGGAAAGAGAAATTCCAAAACAAACTTCTGGAATTGGAACCTATGCTAGACTGTAAGTCATAAGCCATGAACCACATCCCAGTCCAAAGCTGTCTGGGCATAGCTTTGGCCACTGATTTGTGGATTCTAGTCTTAGAGGCAGTCGTGCACTTCTTGAGGAAGCTCATGGTCAATGGGTTTGTCTGTAACAGCAGGCACTTCCCAGCTGCAAAAAGGGATTGAAAAGCCACTGTCAAAGAACATAGTTCATAGATGCAAGGCAGCAGGAATCAGGTGTTCTCTGAAGCTCCATGGTCTTGAGCATCAAGCACCAGGGAAGCAAGGCACCAAAGCAGTCTGGGGACTATTGGTAGAATCCAGACTGGAAAGCCATCAGTATACCTAAGATCCAATTCTAGCAAGGGCTGCAGACAACTCAGGACCCAGTATCAGAGGTCAGAATAAACTCAGTACCAGTAAGAAAATTACTCGGCTAGGTATGCAGGCATCAGGGACACGAGAAGCTTTCTAAAAAACCCAACCAGTGGTGATGTTATGTGGAGAGAGGTGGCCTGGGGAGAAGACATGGCCCCTGTGAGCCCACATGGGTTGTGCACTAGCAGACTCAGAAGGTAGCTGGATAGTTTGACAGGAACTAGGGCACTAGGGTTGAGCCCAGCCTGGTGTCCCCACACAGTGGACAGAAATGAAAAAGCACAAGAGATCCTCTGGACTGAGGGCACTTCAGGGAGACCCTAGCACACTAGCTGTGCAAGGGTACTGTAGTAGATATATAGGATAACGAAGTGTGTGTGCTACTGGGGGTCACTGGAAAGCCAGGAGAGAAAACCAAGTGAGGGCTGACTGGAGAGGCAGCTAAGAATATGGTGATTCAAGAATCAGAATAGTTTTGCAAAGCCCATTGGCTGCCAAGCATTTTCAGTATAGGAAGGGCTGGCTTAACTTTCTGTGTCGGAAGGTATGGTGTGTCTATGCACATGGAGGCTAGAGGTTGGTGCCAGGTCTCTTCCTCATTTGCTCTATCCTGTGCAGCAAGCACTCTACTGACTCAGCCATCTCCCCAGCCCTGCAAACGTTAGAAAATGAATGAAGCAGGCTTCTGTGGCAATTCTTGTTACAATACGGGCAGGCCAGCTTGCCTTCCGCAGTTGCATCTCTTAGGCCTCCACATGGAGTCCGTCTGTTGTCCCTTTGATGCATGGTCCAGGCCAGCCTCCAGGATCAGCAAATTCAGCAACAGAAATTAGGGAGTGGAAAGTCGGCGCAGTAGTTAAGAGCACTTGTTGCTCTTGTAGAGGACCCCAGCTCTATTCCCAGCATCCACACGACAGCTCACAACCAACTGAAGCTGCTCTGACACCTCTTCTAGCCTCTGCAGACACTAGGCGTGGAGATGCTACACAAACACTGATGCATATAATAATCTTAAAGACCAGACATTAGCCTAGCATGGTGGTACACACATTAGCACCAGCACTCAGAAGCGGAGTTTGAGACCAGTCTGGTCTACATAGTGAGTTCCAAGCAGTCAGGGCTACAGTGAAACTTTGTCTAAAACAAACAATACATTGTCTCACCATTCTGGAGCGCAGAAGTCTGACTCAAGTTGATGGACCATGCTATTGAAGGTTCCAGAGTTCCTCATCTTTTGCCTTATGGTAGTTAATGGAAACCCCTGGAGTTACTCAGCTTGTACCTTCATTACGACAGAATTATGTCCTCAGATGGTCTTTGGTGTGTGTCCAAATCTCCCTTTCATATAAAAGTCCTTATATTAGTATATTATATTATTTTATTAGTATATTATACTAGTATAAACTCAATTACATCTAAAAACCCATGTTTCCAAATGAGGTCACAGCCAAAGGTTCTAAAGAGACATTAATTTTAGGCTGACACACTTATCGTAAAATGTTTTAAACCTAGATGTAATGTTTGACATGTCACCTTGAGTAGACCAGGGGATATTAAGATGCCTAGCTAAACATTCTTTCTTAGAATCTGAGGGTGCTATAAATGGCTTAGCATGTTCATCAGCTAGCTGAGCAGGTGTCCTGTGCTCCCTACCCCCACCAGTACAAGTTATACAGCGATTTACTGAAAGGAACAACCACCTTCAGGGAAGCTGTTTAAAGCAGGATAACCTAAGAAGTGAAACAGTGTATCCTGGAGAAACACTGGATGCTCTAAAGCCGTGGTTCTCCATCTGTGGGTCATGACCTCTTTGGAGAATTGCATATCAGATGCAAGTTGTGCAGTGCAGGTCTCCAGCTTTTGTAGTGCATCCTGGGGTGGGCTAGTGATGGAGCGGTCATTTCTGCTTTGTAAGGAACTCCAGTAAAGCTTCCTGGTTCACCAAGCTCAACATTGGCGGGATCTGTACTTCCATCTGTTGCTGGTACGCTATTTGGGCTAAGCAGGCATCTGCTGACATCTCCCCAGTGTGACATAATAGCATAGTTCAATCTTTTGAGAATCAAAGAGGGCTGGAGAGATAGCTCAGCAATTAAGAGCACTTGTTGTTCTTGCAGGTGACTTACATTAGATTCCCAGCACCCACACAGTGGCTCACAACTGCCTGTAACTTATATTGCAGGGATCAAATGGTAGCTTCTGATATCTGTGAGCACAAACCACACACGGGGCACACAGACTCAGGCAAAATACTCACATAATAAATCTAAAATATAATTGTCTTTCACTGGAGTTCAGTAGTACACCCATGGCCCCAATTCTATGTGTCACTTTGACGTATCTCTTCTCCTGTCACACAACCCAATACACTACCTCAAGAGAAAGTCACCTGCTTTGTCCCTCAGGAGATATTGTCTTCACACTAGTGTCCAGGGCTACTTACTTTCACACTACCCATTCACTGTAATGTAGCTCCTGGAAAGAAGCCAGCCACAATTTATACTGAACATTTTATAAAGAGTGATTAACTGACTGGAAGTTCAATGACAGTGGAGATTATAATGTCATAGGTCCAGGGGAAAATGTCTTATCCCTGAATAGCCATTTATTGCCCATGTCTGTGTGACTTAGCATCATGTGACTCCTCTCATGTATGTGGTGAAGCAGTGTTTTAGTTGAAGTGTAACCAACCCATTCCCCCAATTACATACAGTGTACAGAATTCAGCCACTCTGGTCTGTTGGTCATGAGTTCTAGCGGGTCACCACAGGTTTTTGCTGTTACTCGTATAGAACATGCCCCCCACCTTCCATCCTCCTTTCAGAAATCCTTCTTGTGGTATCTGGGGCTCGCCATCATTACTTACCTACATTAAGATTTATAATTGTTACCAGACTAAGAGCTCCAAAGGAGCAGAGACCATGACTGGTGGCCACTGACTCAGTACGGTGGACTGGCATTAAGCAATGTCTGTCAGGTGATCAAAGGAAGGAATGACCTGAGACTGTGGGTAGAGAGACAAGTGAGAACCCAGGCACTGTGTATGCAAACCAGCATTCCTCCCCACCAATCAGCGTAGCTGGGCTCTCATCTAATCTAATCTTATCAAGGTTCACACATTGGTCTCTGATTCTCCAATTAGTTTCAACTCAGCCACAACCTAAATTCACAAGCTTTCAGCACCAGCCATTTAAGTTCATTTTTTATACTGATGTTGCTCAACAAGTAATTTTCCTTGGAACAAAAAATTAAGAGTCAAATAATTACCTTTGCTATCAAATACTTCAAAATTTTAAGAAGATAGCTTAAGGATATATAGATTAGTTTTACATTAACAAAATATTAAACTCACAGGTAACTTTTACTGAACCACTGATGTACATTAACATCTTAAGTAAAAAGGTCACACATGTTAAAGATCACATACAAAGTTAAAAGTCAGATATTTTTCCATATGTATGATGGAGCTTTTTTCTCTCTCAAGACAGAAACTAAATAGTTGTGGCTGGCCTAGACCTATGTAGTTCAGGCTGGCCTTAAACTCATATCTGCCTGCCTCTGCCTCCCGAGGGCAGGGACTGTGGGCTTCCACCACCACATCCAGATGAACTTATTGTGGACAAGTCTTCAGAGACAGCAAATGAGATTTGATTCAGGTTCAGCTTATACTCAGACTCAGAAGTCTGTTAAGTCTGTTTAGTTTCCAGTTCTAGGCAAAGAAGAAACAAGAGGTAATCTGAAAGTTAAACAAGATAATATGTTTATTATCTTGCTAGTTTGTATCCAAAGGTTAAAATACCATAAGAAATTTTACAGCATCGTAGCATGTCTCAATTATAAAATAAACAGGGTTAAACAAAACGCTGGTGATTTACCAAAGCAAATCATTATACTGGCCTAAGCCACAGAATAATTCTACACTTTACTTCAAAAGGAAAGAATACTGATAAGCTATTTGTAAACTATTGTTAAAAGACCCAACATTACTATTAAAGGTTTAAAAGTCTTTGCATTGCAATGATGCATGTGTGTGCGAGTGTGTGTGTCTGTGTGTGAGAGAAAGAGGAAGTCCAAAGACAGCTGGGGGTGGGGGGTGGGGCCCTCCCTACAAACAACTGGTCTTGGGAATCCAACTTACCTGTTGAGTTAAAGAGAACTTACTTTTTAAAAATGTTGAGAATTTGCTTGTTACCCTATTTTTTAAACATAAAAGCCCTCTTTTCCTTCCTCTTACCTTCTTGTAGCTGATGTGGCGGTGACCCCGACAGGTGACCTCTGACCCACTAAGGCCAAGCTGGAGCTCTTGCCTGGGGTTCTTGGCGGGAGAAAGGGTGCTGGATAGACTCAGTGAGCACATTTCATTTCCTCAGTGGGGCCTCAGCAGAACTTAACCTGACCTTTCGCATCCCTTCTGCTTGTCAGGAAATAAGGAGAAATGAGAAGAGACCTTGAATCCATCACAGTATTCTGGCTACTTTTCAATAGAGCATTTCTTGATAGTATCAGGTTTTGGCTTAATTTAATATTTATAAATTTGGACAACTTAACAAGTTATGAAAAAAGGACCTTGTTTCTTGACCAAGAACGCACAACAGCACGCGCTTTGCCATTGTCCTCAGAAGGGAGAAAGGCAAGATAATAAAGATAATAAAGACAGCAGACATCATTAGAACCCAGCACTCTTTGAACTCCTTACAAGAAAAGGTGTAATCAAATCATTAAATAAATTTAAATAGGAGCCACATGAGAATGTAAATTAAGTAGTTTATTTATTCAGCATATTATCATTGTGGGTTTAAGGCCTTATCAGTTAAGATATAAATTGATTATAAACAAAGTATTTGTATTGTATATGCTTTAAATACTCTGGCTTAAAAAAAGCAATATAGGGATGGCAGACGGATAATATGGAGACCAGAGTATTTTAATGCCCCTGTTATCTGCAGTAAACAAACTAACGGGAGATTCCATGTCCCTAGACAAGGCGCCAGAGCGTTGAGGGACACTGCTGTCGGACTTAGGACGGGGAGTCACCTGCACTGGGGAAGGGGTGCTGGTGGTGGAGTCCGTCTCCTACAACAGTCATTATGTCAGCGTTAATGTGTCAAGAAGAGAGTCGAGGGGGAGCAGATCCTGCTCTGCCAGGCTCAAGTCACCACAGTAGCCACCACTCTGTTTCTTGTACAGCACATCACGAAAACCACTGACAGAATTACATCTTCAGTCGGCAAAAATTGCTTATGCCATTTAGCTCAAATTCACAGAAGAGAATTTTACACCAGATGCAATTTTATGTATTCAAAAACAATAACGAGAAGTCTTAATTGAAGGTTAAACAGGAGCCCAAGTGCACTTCATCACCAAGATGAAATGCTGTTGGCTGCTTGGATGTCTTATTTTCTGTCCAACCTGATATTCCATCCACATAGAAAAAGGCATTCTGTTTCTTTATTTTTTTTATTTGACAAGCAGCAACATCATGTTTGTCATTTTAATGTAGATACAATTATTAGGTTATCTGTCATATTACAATATTTAAGTTTTTATTTTATGTCCTTTAAGATACATTAAAAAAAAACCACATCAACTGCAAACGTGAAGGGGAGAAAGCATGGTACCCAACCGAACCCCACATTTCAGCAACGCTTCACTCCTTCTTCTAGTAAAGTTAAGAAATGTCATCCTGACATGAGCTTGAAATATCGCTAGGCTTTTCTCTGACGCTCATGACGTGGCACTGGTGATGTTGTAAACAGCAGAAAAACAGGGGCTGCCAAATAACCGAAGTATGGAGGCACAGGCCTGCTTTTTCCCACAGGAGCACACCAAACGGTGATGGCAATGACCTCACACCCGCACCGGAAGAGGGTGTCAAGCGACGTAACTGTATTCGTCTGCAGATGCTTGGCTGCGCTCAATGTACTGCTTGTCTATCAAAACTTCTATGCACTTCTTAATCATGCTGATACTGGGATTGAACCTGGCTCTTGACTGGCTTATTACCTGTGAGAGAGACAGGGAGTCAAGCTCTCGTTAGTAAGCATTAGCACCCATTTCCAACCCATTAGCTAGCTGTAAGGAGATTGACACGGAACAAGGCAGTGCACTTAGAGAGTGAAGGGAGATCAGTTTTTACATGATGATAGAGGAATTAAAGTGCAAAATATAAGATACAGCAAAATAGTAAATTACCAACATTGTCACCTCCCTACATTATTCAATAAGCCTCCAAGTCTAATGCTAACTCTACTTTTCTTCTAACACACACACACACACACACTTTGTTTTGTTTTGAGACAAATTTTTTGTCACAGTCCTAGCTTTCCTGGAACTAGCTCTTGTAGATCAGGCTGGCCTCAAACTCAGACCTACCTGCCTCTGCCTTCTGGGATTAAGGGCATGTGCCACTACTGCCTGGCTGATGCATAGTCTTGATGCCAAAATTTTCAGTGGCAAGTTGAGCTCTCTGCACTGCAGAATAGCCTTAAGGTGTTTTGTCCCACACAAATATTAGTGTGTAAAGGGAATGAAGGAACACATGAACACTTAAAGTGTTCCCTTTTTCCAGGTGGGAAGGCGACTTAGCAAATTGGCAAGTTTAGGATCTCTAAGTTCAAAACAGAGCAATGCTGGTTCTACCAACGAAATTGAACTCTTTAAAATAAGAACTCTTTAAAACCAACATTTCTTTATGCCGTTTGGTCAATATTAGCTGTCTCAACTTTAACAGGGCACACTACAAAATCCCGAGGACTTTTCCCTTTACCTCCTGGATGAGGGCGTTGTGCCGAAGCACTTTGCGTGCTTTCATGATGCGGACGATAGCAGCTTGGAGATACATTTTCCGGTCCTCATCTACAGCACTTCTCGTCTGTTCCAGCTCCTGTTTTTACGAACAGGGGTGACCCACAGATAAGACAATGAATGTTGTTTTTAAGTTTCCATTAGCAAATTTTTAAAATCCCAGTTACTAATTAGCATCAGGGGCTAGAGAGACGGCTGCTTTCACACATAGACGACCCAGGCTTGGCTTCCAGTATTCACAGTGGACCAAGTCCTTCTCTTCTGGACTCTTCTTGTCTCAGGCATGAATAAGGTACACATACATACACTCAGACATATATAAAATAAAAAAAAGTCTTAAAAAAACAAATGATACCCTCAGAGAGCCGGGGAATCAGGAAAAGTGGGTTATACATGATGCCGGAAGATTGGGGATTACACAGCAGTCTTTTAAGGACAAATCCCTAGTCTGTTGTTCACTCTACTAGAAATGAGACCTTGGTTACATTAGGGTTCAAAACTCGTGGCGATTAGTGTGTGTGTCTCCCCTCCTCCAAGGGCCTGATATCTTATCTACTTCCCATCCCAGAATCCAAAGGGCAGTCAGCAAAGTCTGAATGAAGCCTGGTGATCAATACTGAACTCACCTAAAAGCCAGCCACACTGCTAAACCACACTCCTGCTGGCTCAATACCAGACAAACCATGTAGGGCAAGCTGTGCAGCCACACATAAGAATCCTGCCGTTCCTTCTTTAGTTTCTTTTAGGGACTTACGTGCTAGGCAGGCGCTCTAGGTTTGAGCTACACACACAAGCCCAAACTATGTTTTAAGATAAAATACTGGGTTGGGGATATAGCTCATTGTCAGAACATTCACACAGCATGTCCTAATGGCTATATTCATACATACATACATACATACATCCTTTCATTCACTCATTCCTTCATTCATTCATTAATATACTCTCTCCCTTACACACCCACAATCCCCAACTCATGAAGTTAATGTTTGCTAAGAAAGAAGCATTTTGCTCAATAGTGTAGACACTGGTTAAGTTGTCCAGTTTCTTATCTTAATTAAACTATGGAATCATTAAAAATAAAAACAAAGAGGGACCGCTTGGGAAGAGGGCAGAGTGAGAGGGGATGAGAGAAATACACTGTATACACAGATGGAAACTTAACAAAACCTACCACTATTTATAATTGACGTAATTAATGAGTAGATAGCTCAACTGGAGCTCCCCTGAATAAGCTGCCTATCTTTCAAACTCTAACATACTGCAGACACAAAATTATATGGCCGACAAATTGAATATTTATCATAGTATTAATTTTAACGTACAAAGGTTTTCTTGATATAGGTATAAAATGGACTCGTTCAACCACTACTTAAATATTTCTAAAAGAACTGGCATTCCAACAAGCACTTACTTGTGGTGTATCCTTCTGCATTGACGTAGTAATTTTAAATTTTGTTCTCTTACTGCTGAAGCTCATATTTAAAGAAAATGACGATTCTGCATCAATATCCTCCTATATTTAAAACAAAAATTTTTTTTTCTGATTTCACACTTGCCAGAATTTTAAACAGTTTCTATTTAGAAAGTAACTATTTCCAGGCCCAGCCATTATATATACTAACAATGCTGCGGTAATCATACTGCAGACAAGTGAGCCAGCTCTAGAGGAAGCTATGCTTCCAAGGTTCCAAGGCCCCCTGCCCGCCCGATAGTATTTTGTTCATCTGTGGATAAGGGGCTAATTTACAGAGTCACGTGGATGACACCACAAACTTAAAACCAATACCAGTAAAAGAACATTCATCAGGTAGAGCATGGAGTCGCTTGGGAAGTTAGTTACCTTCTCTGAATCATAGTTTATCATTTTTACATCAAGTAATGATTTGATTGTTTTGGTCAGCTCCTTTTCATTCATCTGAGTGCTGTCTTGGAGTTCTTTATAGCTGACAGTTTCACTGTTGTTAAAGGCAAGAAGAACTGCCATTTGGTAGGTTGTAACCATAGCCACATATGGTTTTCCCAAATAGTTCATTTTAACTTCACCTACAAATAAAACAAAAAATTGACAATATACTAATTATCCAAATTGTTTTCATTTCAAAGCGATCATAAATGATAGTTTGAATTGTTTTTCCCTAAAAAAGTAAGCCAAAGACATCTTAAAGCTCCTGGGAAGGCATGCAAAGTTCTTGTTTGGAGGACATGGGACTGTCATGTGAGAGTACTGAGTACAGGCAGAGCAAATGAATAGAAGGAGAAATTGGGAGGAGAGGAAGGAGGAGCAAGAGAGATCAAGAAGTGAGAATAAAAGGCCACCCAGCCAGCCATGGAAAAGGAATAAAATATCTATAGAATAAAGAAAGGTAAAAAGCCCAGGATAGTTTAAGAAAAGTTGGCTAGAAACAAGTCAAGCTAACGCTGGGAACTCATAAGAAAGGATAAGGCAGCTGGGCGGTGGTGGCGCACACCTTTAATCCCAGCACTTGGGAGGCAGAGCAGGCGGGGTTCGAGGCCAGCCTGGTCTACAAAGGGAGTTCTAGGACAGGCTCCAAAGCCACAGAGAAACCCTGTCTTGAAGGAGAAAAAAAAAAAAGGATAAGGCTCCGTGTGCATTTGTATATGAACTGGGGGTGGCAGCCCCCAAAGAGTAAAAAAGTAAAGCCTAAAATACCATACCATCACTGCTTGTGTGTTCTCAAAGTGTGACTGCCTGAGTTCAAGCCTGGTACCACACTGCGGAAGGAGAACGGACTCCCAAAGTTTCCCTCTGCTGCCCCCATGCCAGATGTGGCAGGCTTGGGTACACTTCACAAATGCACAGATACAGACAGACCACAATGGTCTCAAATTCACTAATTTTGCCTCCCAAGTGCTGGAATTAGTTGTCAGGCAACTTTTCAAAAGTTAAAAACAAAACAAAAAACTAATAAAACCCTGATGGGGTAATGTATTCGCTGCCCAAGTGCTAGGACCTGAGTTGGAATATCTAGCCAGACAGCCAGGACCGGGGCATACGTCTGTGATCTCAGTGACAAGCATGGGTAAGCTTGCTGAGTAGCTCTAACTGAACTGGTGAGCTACAGGGGAAGAAGTCAGCCAGTAGTGACCGTGATCTCCATATGCACCCATAGGGCAAGAAGCACACCCATGCATAACTCACACAAATTAACCAAGTGAACTAATTGGAGCCTAAGGAAAGAATATGTGCCTTTGCTTTAGCTGAACATCTCCACGGAACCAAGAAGAAAGACAATCTTAGAATACCTGCTTCTATTCTGACACTTCATGACAGAACTGTAAATAAAAGTCAATGTACAGGGCTCAGGAAACGGAGAACAGCTATTCAAGAATATCTAACCCAGTAGTCTGCCTTTCTTAACAAATTCTCTAATATTTATGAAATGCCACAAAAATGCACTGTCATACAATCCAAAAAATTTAAAGGGACCGTTATCAGGGTTATAAACATAGTTCAATGGTGGATGGCTTCCTTAACAGTACCAAAAAGGGAGGCGTAGAAAATTAGACTATACAAATTATTGTTCTAAATGAATACAAGCAGGTAAATATCATTGATCAAATAGCAATTAAATGTTCTTTACCTGTACAGAGATAATGTAACCACGTCAGTTTCCTTCCACTGAAATGTTGGCTATAAAATAATTCAAACTGTTGAAAAAGAGAGATGTTAAGCTATTTGTAGGTCCCATAACTTTACCTGTAATTTATTACCACCCTGAAAAGATAACGCATCTTAGTTCACTTAATGATATAGCTTGTCCAGAGTACCTGTTCAAGACCATGAATAATCACTGCTGTGTGCGAGTACCAACCTATGGTGACTCTGCTGAGTCAGCAGTGACTTGCTTTTGATTCCTGCATGTAAAGCATTCTACCCATAAAGCAGAGCAGCCAAATGCTATGGTGTGTGTGCACTCAGTCACAGAGACATGCAAAGCTAAGGCAGAGATTTACTTGAGCCCACCCTGGTTAAACAGCATTAAACGAGGAAGAGCAGAATAACTCAGGCAACAGGCTGCCTATGCAGGAATCAGTCTATGGAAGTATTTCTCTGCTACAATCTGAGTTACCACAACATGTTATTTAACTATCCCAGCTTGTGTGTATACGTGAAGGGTACAAGTTAACATGGACATGTCTTCCTCCATCATTATTCATTATTTTGAGAAAGGGGCTTCACTGAATCTGGAGCTTGCTATCTCAGTTGCACTGGCCAGCCAGGAACTCCCAGTCCTTGTGTCTTCTCCCCACCAAGGCAATGGGCACTAGAATCTGAGCTCAGGTCCACTGCACCAAGCCCTTGGTCCTATCCCAACTCTTCATTTACAGCCTGTCTAGTTTTCTCAAACCTCAGTACCTGCAAATTTTATATCTTTGCATCAAATCAGAAATATCAATTTCTCACTGTTAATATTAATCTAGACTTTACAGATTCTGTTGAAACAATACACCATCATATACATGATGTCATACCTACATTCACCAGCACATCGACCCTCATAGTTTACAGGCTAACCAATGCATGTGTGGTTAACACAAAACAGGGTCTATGACATCCAGGTCAACAATGACATAAACAAAGTTGTGGGGTTCAAGGTACCTCTCTATCCATTTGTTGATACTGCACTTAAATTTCTAATTGTACGGACACTAAGGAGATGAATTTGCAGTTAAGAACACATACTGCTCTTGCAAATGACACTTTGATTCCAAGCTTCCACAAGAAATGGCTCATAGCTGCACATAACTCCAGCCCTAGGGGTCCTATCACCTTACTGACCTGTGGGAACCTGCACTCACACACACACATACCCACAGGTAGATGAAACACGCTACATACACACAATTGAAGAATAAATAAAAATGTGGAAAATTCCTTCCCTGTAATGAATGTGTGAATTTGAGAGAAGAGTCTCATCTTTTTTTTTTTTTTTTGACAAAGGGTCTCAGAGAGCCAGGTGGCCTTTAATTTAACACATAGCTGTGAAGGACTTTGATCTTCTGATCTTCCTGTCTCTACCTCCAGCATGCTAGGATTACAGGTGTACACTGCCATATTTGGTTTTGTGATGGAGTGGGCTTCCTTCGTTTTATTTTATATTTCACTTTTAATTTAAGTAACTGTTGGGCATGGCGGCATATTCCTTTAATCCCAACACTTGGGAGGCATTAGCAGGTGAATCTAAGGTGAGTTCCAGGACAGCCAGAGCTTTTATAGAGAAACCCTGTCTCAGAAAACAAACAATACACACACACACACACACACACACACACACACCTATTTGTGTGTGTGTGTAACATAGACTTTCTCTTGAATATATAGCATATGTATATATTTTTGTTTGTTTTGTTTTTTGAGACAGGGTTTCTCTAACAGCTCTGGCTGTCCTGGAACTCCCTTTGTAGATCAGACTAGATATGAAATCATAGAGATCCATCTGCCTCTGCCTCCCAAGTGTTGGGATTAGAGATGTGTACCACTACCGCCTGACTCTGTATTATTTTTTGGTATCTCATTACAGGAAAATTAAAATGTTAATTCAAATGGAAAGTCAGAAGGACACTGGAGCTTTCTTTCTCTCTAAACTAATGTACATTTATTTATCGGGGTGATGGAGTACTGTCCATGTTATGGGCCATGCATGAAAGAGAGGACAACCTGGGGGAACCACTTCTCTACATCGACCACGTAGAGCCTGGTAACTGAATCCAGGTTGTCAGGCTTAGTGGCAAGTGCCAACACCCACTGAGACATTCAAGGTAGCCCTAAACCTTCATACAATACCAGAATAACCAATACTATGAATCAGACATACACAAAGTCATTACAATGCCTTTGTTTATTGCATCTTTCCTGCACACTTACCATCTGTACACTTTTTTCTAACTCTTGAGGAATCGCAAATGTGGATGAAGGAGCCTGAGTGAGAGGCCATGCACCAGCCTAGAAAGGAACAGTGAAATAAGTTCAACAGACAGATCTACTGGGCAGGCAAGCAGCTGAACAGACCTTTTCCCTTTCTCATAATGCTGACCTTCTATGGCCTTCACCATCAGGACACATTTCATTACAAGTCTCTAAAGTGTGGTCCACAACTCAGCAGCTGACCATGCATCATCAACAGGAGTCCTTTGCTAACCTTGTCACACTGTCAAGTTCACAAACGTAAACAAGCACTGTCATACCTGAAGGACATATATTTGGAAACTAATCCCCAAATCTATCACTGTGTCTTGGTTTCTGATGAAATTGTTGAACTTATTGTTGAGATCAGCACTGACGCTCATATCTGTGTACATCCGATGCAGCTTGCTGGTAAACTCATAACCACAGGCTTGCTGGAAAACAAATTGCAAAGCATGTAACGAATCAATCAGGAGACCAGAGACGGGTTGTTTTGTTGTGAATTAATACTGAACTTAGAGATCATTCTAAATCAATGGAAACTTAAAATGAGCCATTTGGCTGTTGGTACAATGATTCGTGTTACCTTTAATTTATTGATCATGGCTTCTTCCGAATCCATAGACATAGACAACCCATGAATTAGACGTTTTGCAAGCATTCTTGCATAGAACTGCATGAAAATGTAAATGTTATTTTCATTATGACTTCAGCTTCAAAATAAAGCAAAATACTAACTAAACACTCTGTTCAGCTCACCTTCTGAAAAACGTCTTTGTCGTCGATGTATTTGAAAACGGTGATGAAGCTGGTGAGTTTGTCCTCCACTTCATTCTCAGTCATTCCCTTTGCTGACTTCTTCAGCAAGTTGTCACAGTACTTAGCAAGCTCAAAAAGAAATTGGTAATAAATCTTACAAAGAGCCCTTGGGACAGACAGGGATAGGTGGGCCACTTAGAGGTGATGTAAGGACCCAGCCCTGAGAACAGGCCAGGAATAGTCACCAGCAACAGCACAAAAAGCAAAGCAAAGTGCCTCAATAGATGTTCTAAACTGTTATATAAAATAAGCAGCATCGGGTTAATTTTAAAAACACAAACCACTAGAAATAAAGAAAGGAAGGGAAAGAAAGAGGAAAAAATCTAACCAGTAATTAGTGACCATATACATTTCTTTCTATCATGCTATTTGTGATCTATGTTCTCCTTTGGTTGGTTAAGAAAGGGCACATGGTCTAATGCATTCTGGACATAAATTCAAGACAAAACACAGTTTCATCTTCTGAAAAAAGTACACAAAACAAATTAATTTGCCAGTCTACCAATTTTTCCTTTGACTTTGCATGAGATTACTTTTAAGCAACTAAACTTACCAGTTCAGGTGCCTTGCAAACAGACTTGGGCTCTCTGTAATTTACAACAGATGTAAGGGCCTAAACAAGAAGACAGCCCACAGTTAGTTACCAGAAGTAGGCGAGAGCACACAGGATCAGCTGTAATCGTGTCTATAATACCCATGGTTCAGCTCTCTCTCCCTCTCCGTCTAGTGCAAGGGAGAATACATGCACCTGCACATGTAGAGAGAGGCAAGGTCTACCTGTTCAAGAGTCATCCGCTTTGTGTTGAGGCTAAACTGGCTGACAGCAAGCCCCATGATGCCCTTCTTCACCTCCCCAGCACTGAGATTACACTGTCACAGCAGTTTTTCACACAGGTGCTGAGACTGAGCTATTTCCCCAGAATTTCTTAAGGTTCTGTGTTAAAAAAGGTTATTGCCACCTCTGGGCCCTTCTTTTTCCCCCTCTCTCTGCTTCTTCAGGTCACCATGCAGTGAACAGTTCCATCTACTGTGAGATGGTAGCATGTAGCATGGTCAATTAGAAAGGCAGAAACTTATGAAATTTTGAGTTAAAAAGAGCCAGGCAGTGTTGGCACACACCTTTAATCCCAGCACTTGGAATGCAGAGGCAGGTGAATCTTGGTGAGTTTGAGGCCAGCCTGGTCTGCAAAGTTCCAGGATAGCCAGGACAGAGAAACTGTCTCGAAAGACCAAAAAAAGACACAAAGAATTTCCTTCTGCTTAGCTCAGTATTTTATCGTGCTTAACAGAATAATTTACCACACAAACCAAAATATTGTTATAAGAATTACCTATGCCCTTCCTCATAAGATAGTATCTGCTACTCATTGCTGAAATGTTGGCAGTACTTTTTGATATAATCTCTAAGTGAATTTCCCATGTCAAATACCAATTCAAATTCCTGATGTCTTTCAGAGGATGAATACAGCCGAAATATGGCAAAGATTATAGGAAAATACCAGCCCTACCACTGCTGGGACTATACAAAGAAAGTATCAGTTCTAACTGACATTAGGATTATGAACAGTAAGACTGACATAGGAAACTCTATGGGGCTCACTAACCAGTTTAAATCTACTTAGCCTCTCAAATTCAATGTGGTTATTTAATGAGAACTTGAGTGTCTCAAAGATCTCAAACTTAGATGTCTAACTGAAAATTTTACATTACAGGGTAAAGAGAATTATGTACATATACCATTGTTTACCTTATCTAGAGCACTCATAAAATGCTGATCGCCATTCAAAACAGTGTTAATAAGTTGAACAAATTTGCCATGTACTTCCAAAACTGATTCCACAAATAGTGTTGGCATCTAAAAACATAAAATACAAAGTACAAATCCACATTTTAAGATATTCAAGAAGAGTACTGCTTAAACTCCCAAATTATATCATATCCCCCACCCCCACCCCCTCATACACACACTCCACCTGCCACCTCTAGCTATAAGGTCTAAAAAATCTAAGACACTTATATTAAATTCAACACCAGGCCTAACGAGTCCTCTGTCACATAAATCTATACACTCTTCTGTTTGAACACCAGGAGGCTTTTAAAGAAGGACTGAACAGATTCAACGCAATACCCAGCAAAATCCTTCACAGACCTCAAAAGAACAGTATTCAACTTCATATGGAAAAGCAAAAAACCCAGCATAGCCAAAACAATCCTATACAATAAAAGAACTTCTGGAGGCATTACAATCCCTGATTTCAAACTCTACTACACAGCTACAGTACTGAAAACAGCCTGATATTGGCATAAGAACAGACAGGAGGATCAATGGAACCAAATAGAAGGCCCAGATATCAATCCACACATCTGATCTTTGATAAGGAAGCAAAAAATATCAAATGGAAAAAAGAAAGCATATTAACAAATGGTGCTGGCATACCTGGATATCAACAGGTAGAAAAATGAAAACGGACCCATATCTATCACCATGCATAAAACTCAAGTCCAGATGGATCAAAGACCTCAACAAAAAGCCAGCCACACTGAACCTTATAGAATGTAGGAAGTAAACTTGACCGCATTGGCACAGGGAACCACTTCCTAAATAACCCCAGCAGCACAGACACTGAGAGAAACAATTAATAAATGGGACCTCCTGAAACTGAAAACCTTCTGTAAAGCAAAGGACATGGTCAACAAGACAAAACAACAGCCTACAGAATGGGAAAAGATCTTCACTAACCCCACATTAGACAGAGGTCTGATCTTCAAAGTATACAAAGAACTCAAGAAACTGGACCCCAAAAGATCACATAAGCCAATAAAAAAACAAATGGAGTACAGAGCTAAACAGAAACTCTCAACAGAGGAATCTAAAATGGCTGAAAGACACTTAAGGAAATGTTCAACATCCTTACTCATCAGAGAAATGCAAATCAAGACAACTCTGAGATTCCATCTTACACCTATAAGAATGGCCAAGATCAAAAACACTGATGACAACTTATGCTGGAGAAGTTGTGAGAAAAAGGGAACACTTCTGCATTGCTGGTGGGAATGTAAGCTGGTACAACCCCTTTGGATAATATCAGTGTGACAATTTCTCAGAAAATTAAGAAACAACCTTCCTCAAGACCCAGTAATACCACTTTTGGGTATATATCCAAAGGATGCTCAATTGTACCACAAGGACATGTGCTCAACTATGTTCACAGCAGCATTGCTTGTCATAGCCAGAACCTGGAAACAACCTAAATGCCCCTTGACTGAAGAATGGATAAGAAAAATGTGGTACATTTACACAATGGAATACTACACAGCATTAAAAAAAAACATCTTGAACTTTGCAGGAAAATGGAATTAGAAAACATCATTTTGAATGAAGTACCTAGACACAGAAAGACATGTACTCACTCATAGGTGGTTTTTAAACATAAAGCAAAGAAAGCCAGCCTACAAACCACAATCCCAAAGAACTTAGACAACAATGAGGACTAAGAGAGACTTACATAGATCTAATCTACTTGGGAAGTAAAAAGACAAGATCTCCTGAGTAAATTGGGAGCATAGGGACCTTGAAGCTGGGAGGGGAGGGGAGAAGCAGGGAGGGGAGTGTGGAAAAAAATAATAGAGCTCAACAAAAAAGAAAAGAAACAAAAAGAAGGAAGGATGGACGAATGGACGCTGGGAGAAGTAGAAAGCC
>NW_026067958.1:6805232-6830094 GCF_014885135.2 Alexandromys fortis | reverse complement strand
TTTTTTTGGTTTTTTTTTTTTTTTTGGTTTTTCGAGACAGGGTTTCTTTGTGGCTTTGGAGCCTGTCCTGGAACTAGCTCTGTAGACCAGGCTGGTCTCGAACTCACAGAGATCCGCCTGCCTCTGCCTCCCTCCACCATCGCCCAGCTCAACTCAAAAATTTATAAGTCACTTCAGTCTACTTAGGTTACCGACTCTTACCTACACTCCCTCCCCACTGCACTCTGAACAAGAACTACCTCTACTCACCAGCCCAAATCATCCGCTGTATAGGGAAGCCAACACTAAACAGGAGTAAGTGTAAAGATCAATGTGAAGTAAATTCTTTCTCCTTTCCATTTTATAAAATGGGAACTATATAAACCATCCTTAACTGTCACATTAAAGATTCCCTCTTCACCTGCCTGCCCCCCAAGACAAGGTTTCTCTATCTATATAACAGCCTTGGCTGTCCTGAAACTCAATCTGTAGATCTCCAACTGACAGAGGTCTGCCTGCTTCTTTCCCCTGAGAGCTGGGATTGAGGTGCGCACCACCACTGCCTGGCTTAAGGACAGGCTTTTATAGTGAGTCAAATGTGGCAACCAAGACCTTTTTATTAATGATTATCATGTATGGAAAGTAATCAAATCCAAATAAAATGCAGTTCAATAAAAAACTAATAAAGGCGGAAGGTAAATAATCTAATTCTTCAACAAAACAAAACTACAATATTGTAGCCATAAAGACTATGCTAGCGGGCACATTTACATACAATTGTGTAGACTAGGAAACCACTCTGATATGAAGCCAAGGAAATAGTTTCTGGACTTTGACCCCAAGGAATTACATAAGTGTGACCTTTTAAAGATTGGTGGTTGTCTGTCTGGAAATATGTAAGGGAAATCATTGGAAATATAACCATCTCATTAGAACACTCAATGAGGCTCTATTCTATTGGAAATATAACCATCTCATTAGAACACTCAATGAGGCTCTATTCTATTGGATACCTACTAGTAATGACAAGAGTTTCTGGGTAGAGAAAATGAAGGTCTCTAGATTTTAAAAGGTGCTTGTTATGCTAGCTCTTACAATATTTTATCTTCCTGGTTAAACTAACAAAAATTATTCAATAACAAGAGGCTTGACCCTTAACACTGTGAACCAAAAGCTGGTTAAACCAGACAACAATGCACACCTGTGATCCCAGAACTCAGGAGATGAAGACAGGAGGTCCGCCTAGGCTATAAGACTCGGTGTCAAAACAGCAAGAAACCAATAAAAGCCTAAGTCTCTAAGATGTATTGTCAGAACCCACATGATGGAAGGATTGAATCCACCCCCAATTGTTCTCTGATCACCACACCTGAACAGTGGAACAATAGCCATTTTATATTAACTTTTTAGCATGTGTATGTATGTACCTGTGTGTAGGTATGTGCACCAGGGTACACAAGTAGGTACCCATGGAGTCCAGAAAGAGCATCACCAAAGCCTCTGGAACTGGTGTTACAATGGTTGCTCTAGGAACTCACCGCAGGTCCTCTACAAAAGCTGTATATGCTCTCAATCACTGAGCAATCTATCAGCCCGTATTATATTAATTTTAATAATGTAAATAAAATAGCATTTTTCCCCTTAGGAGAAATGTTACAATGGAACCTTTTCCACTAAGGCAATATTAAATACGTATGCTGTTAATAAAATCCTGCCAGGTGTATAACATGAAGTGTTTCTTTACCTTTTCCATATACTGTGAGCAATTTGATTCTTGTAATAGATTTGAAGCTTCTTGCTTGTAATATTCTCCTGTTTCAGTCAAAAATGGAGACACAAAGATTCCCTGATAAAACTGAAAAATCAATTAAAATTTTATTAGTAAAAACTGAAATAATTTCAGAAACTAAAGGTCTCATCATGTTTTGAAGTAGACTTTTTTTACCTTTAAGGGAAATTTTTTCTTATACTGTTCAACATGAACAAAGGAGTTAATAACCCCATGGATTACTTTCTGGTTTGGGTCTTCTCCACCACGATCACTGAAACGAAGTATAACACATATGCTTGAGAACACAACATCTGCACACGTACATGCCAATACACAGCTGCTAACTTAGTGCCTAATAAAACTAGGTCAAAACGCACATATCAACTGTGAAACAGCTTTTTGTTATTATTATAGCTAACACAGTGATGGAAGCGGTGCGGCGTGACTGTTGCTGAGACAGCTCTTCAGCTGTATCCAGACACCGGACTGAATGGGGAGGACAGAAAGCCTCTCTAAACTGCAGCTTTTAGACAAGAACTAAACATCATTCGAACTGGGAAGAAAAAAAGGTAAAAGTATTGGTTTACATGTGGCCTTGGGGACATATACCACAAATTTTATACAAAAATTATTAAAGTAACTGAATTCATTTACAGAATACAGAATAAGCATACAGAAATTAGTAGTGTTCCTATTGGCCAATATCAAACTACTTAAATCAGAAGAAGGCAATCCAATTTTGTATTTGCTATGAGAAATAACCAGAAAAACCTTAATGAAAAAGTGATGAAATTAAAGTGAACTCAAAATTAGTCAGAATTGACAGAAACAACCACTACATGCTAAGAACATAATAGTCGATAACTAAGCACTAACTCAGACAGAAAACCCATACTCACTTTTTGATTTCTCTGAGCAGCATTCGGATGAGGATGTTCTGAAGGGGTTCAACCATTAACTTCCTCCACATATCCAATGCTAGCTGCCAGGAACAACAGAAATCAAAGGCTGAATTAGGTAGTTTTCCCATTCATTCTAGCAAATTTTTAAAATAGAATAGAAATAAAAAAGAAATATTGATATTTTAAAATACAAGTAAAAGCAAAAGGAAAAATAACATCTCATTTAAAGGAGCAGTCATCACATCAGAATTATAAAACTAAAAACATGTGTATGTTTGTAACACGTGTGTGGGCCTGTGTACCACGGTGCACACATGGGAGTCAGCACAAATTTCTGGAGTACTCGGTGGGCTCCAGGGATCAGTCTTAGCATGTCGGGAGGCAAGCACTTGTCCCATAGCTGCTCCACCTCCTCTATGGCTTTAACAGCCATGGAAAATCTTCCTAAAGCAGCTGCTTTATAAAATCCTTATTGATTAGGAAGTATTTATATACTAGGTACAGATGAGCTAACCCTGCAACTCATACAGGTAGAAAGGGAGAAATGATACCAAAATTATCCTCTGGCCTCTATCATGCAATGGGCAGATGTACATCATTCTTTTATACACATAACAAATTTAAATTTAAAAACAAATTTATGTTTGCAGCCACTTAGAGAATTTCTTACCTCTCCTATTTCCATAAGTGGTTCATTCATATCTACTCCACCATAGCCGTATTGTAAATCGGCTTCCGTCAATTTATTTTTTTTAATATATTGGGTATTGAGATACCTGAAAAATCAAACAAATACACAGGATGTAAACTCAAACTTAGTTAGGAAAATAAATAATTTGTGAACCTAGAATAGCAATCTTAGGATCATAAGTTTACAGACTAATTCAGTGATAACCCCATAAGAAACTATTATATACAAGTTAGAAAGAAGTGAAAACACTAAATTACCAGCCCTGAACTTTCTGCAAGGGTTACTACACCATAGAGTCCACTTAGCATTTTCCAGCAGCAGGAATTTCCCCTGTATGCTACTAACCCTGGGTTTAAGCCTCAGTACAGAAGAAGAAAGTATGCTCTCACCCCGGTTCTCTTGTTTTTAATTGTTTTAATTTTACTATATATTTTGCACACCCCTTCCTTCCTCCCTTCTCCCCTTCCACCAGCACCCAGCCCTTCTAGTTGGTCAACAGTGAGGCGCATTCCCTTCTTAAAACAAAACTACTTGGTGAAACTAGCATTTCTTTACATTGATTTCATTATACATTCTTACAGACTATGACTAGTCAGTAAACAAGGAATGGCCTAGACGAAATGCCCAGTTCAACACCCAAGAAAAACACTATCTAATTAAATAATGGCATCTGTGAAAAGATCTCATTACTAACCTTACCGATAAAATACCAATACTACAAAGGACAATTAATTGACTCCCATAGTCATCAGCTCTGATTGTGCTACAGTGGGAAGTTAGTGATTTTAGACTGCAATCAAGAGCACTGTTAGTAAGATAACATAAACCAGATAGGGTGGCATACACCTATAATCCTAGCGCTTGGAGCTGACAAGACTCTGTTAAATTAAAAAAAAAAAATCAAACATTTTTAAAAGCATGTAGAAACAGTATAGTATAATAAAATCAACAAGCCCTGTAGTCTGACTGATGGGGTTCCCATCCTGCCTCAATTACCAACTGGCTGACTTCAGAATCACTACCGACCTCACATGGTGCTTATAACTAGTACTAACACAGCCAGGCAGTGGCACAGCCTTTAATCCTAGTATTTGGGAGGCAGAGGCAAGTGGGGATGTCTGAGTTCGAGGTCAGCCTGGGCTAGTTACAGGAAAGCCAGGGATATGCAGAGAAACCCTGTCTCAAAAAACAAAACAAACCAACAAACAGGCAAAAAAAAAAAAAAAAAAAAAAAAAAACAACCCAACCTCGTACTGGCATAACAGCATTAAATAGTCAATTGTCAATCCATCCTGATGACTAGGACCACAGCAATTACAGCCCAGGAAAGTAACAACATGAAGAGCTCTTTCCCAAGTCAAGGAGACCCCCCCTCAGCTGAGGAGACCCCCCCTCAGCTGAGGAGACCCCCCTCAGCTGAGGAGACCCCCCTCAGCTGAGGAGACCCCCCTCAGCTGAGGAGACCCCCCTCAGCTGAGGAGACCCCCTACGGCACAGTATACTCTACACTAAAGGCCCAGGCGTATAAGCAAAGGAAAAAGCATGCACACACACCCACTCTTCAAATTCTAACACTACAATTTACCTAGGGATTACCTTAATAAAACATCAGTATCTAATGTATAAAAAAGTGTTTCACACAATTTAACTCCACAATAAACCTGCACTTTATAGTAAACTGATCTTTTTTTCTAGACAGGGTTTCTCTGTAGCTTTTGGAGCCTGTCCTGGAACTAGCTCTTGTAGACCAGGCTAGCCTCGAACTCACAGAGATCCACCTGCCTCTGCCTGGGATTAAAGGCGTGCACCACCATCGCCCGGCTTGTTTATTTTGATTTTATAGGGGATTATTGTTAAGAGATTGCATGAATCTCAGTAGAAACTTTTAACTTTGAACTTTTACATTGTTGAGACTGTGATAGACAATATGGACTTTTGAAGTTGGACCAAATGCATTTTGCATTATGATATTATTATAAGCTTATGAGGGCTGGGAAGTGTAATATAGTAATTTGAATGTAATTGCCCCCATAATTTCAGGACATCGTGGCATTATCAGGAGGTGTGTCCTTGTTGGCAGAAGTGTGTCACTGTGGAGACAGGTTTTGAGGTCTCATATATGCTCAAGGCATTGCCTAATGTCTCAGAGCACTTCCTGTTGCCTATAAGATGTAGAATTCTTGGCTACTTGTCCAGCACCATATCTGCCTGCACTCTACCATACTCCCTGCCACGATAATGGGCTAAACCTCTAAAACAAAACGTCAATTAAATGTTTTCTTTTATAAGAGTTGCCATAGTCGCCGGGCGGTGGTGGCGCACGCCTTTAATCCCAGCACTCGGGAGGCAGAGGCAGGCGGATCTCTGTGAGTTCGAGACCAGCATGGTCTACAGAGCTAGTTCCAGGACAGGCTCCAAAGCCACAGAGAAACCCTGTCTCGAAAAACCAAAAAAAAAAAAAAAAGAGTTGCCATAGTCACAGTGTCTCTTCACAATAAAAACCCTAATTAAGACAAAAAGAAGTCTGCTTTACTGAGTGAGTCCTAGTTACTTTCAGAGGATCCCTAAGACTATAGTGCTTAGTTATGGCACAGCCATGTTAGCTTATATATAAACAATCAATGACATTTATTAGAATTTAAGATCTGTCATTATGCAATAGACAACTGTTCTATTTTTATGGCCTATGAGACTGAATCAAATAGGAGCAGCACAGAGAACCATAGAAATACAAGACCTAAGCTGGAGATGATACCGAAAAGGGAAATTGGAAAGCAGACTAAGAAGAACGTGCCAGAATTAGTC
Source organism: Alexandromys fortis (assembly GCF_014885135.2). Lineage (NCBI taxonomy): Eukaryota > Metazoa > Chordata > Mammalia > Rodentia > Cricetidae > Alexandromys > Alexandromys fortis. The sequence goes on along the minus strand of NW_026067958.1, from coordinate 6,823,946 downwards.
ATCCAGAGTACAGCCAGACGGAGCAGTGGGGGGAAGACAGGAGGAGAGGAGAGCAGGGAGCACAGCTATGGCTGAATCAACCTGCCCAGAGGACCTTAAAGAAAACAACCAGTGTTTCAACAGTGGCCAAATAAAGCCTGAAAAATGCATATTAGTCTTCTCCAAATGTACGTGGGGACATGGCTTAGATTTTACCCTAAGCTTCATCCAATCAGAGCTCCTGCACCATTCCTGCTGAAATTTACCATGTGGTCCACACAATTTGAAGGAACTGACTTGAAACACTTGTCTTTTCCACGGGGTTAAGTGTCTACATAACTACCTGTCTCCGATACACCTTTCTCTGACTGTAGACCTACCTAACAACGTTCCTATTATTAATCCATATTCCACTGAGAAATAATAGAAATTACTCCTTAATAACCAAACCCATTAGTATAATATACACTAAAAATAAATTATTGGGGTAAAGACAGCCCAGTGAAGAGCACTGGTTGCTCTTCCAGTCCTAACAGCCACAACCAAAGGGATCTGATGCCCTTCTGGCCCCAGGACACCAGGCATGCAAATGCTTCAGAGACACACAGGAAAAACACCCATATACATAAAAATAACCTTAAAAATGAGTTATGGATGCAGGCAGTAATGTAAGTGGTCAAGATTCTAAAGCACTCACCTATATAAGCAGTCCATATAGTCGGCACCCTTGCTGTACTCTTCCCAATACCTATGATACATAACAAGCACTTGTTCTTCAGACTCCAGAACTCTCTAAACAGAAAAAACATTTTTGCTTTGAAAGTACTAATCATTTTCATCACAATAAAATTACAGAAGGTATGGAATCAAACTTCTAAAGATAGCATAAATCAAGCATTATCGTCCACATTATAAATTACATTTTAACTATCTTTACTACAAATGAAACTGGGGGGAAAATGTGAGCCTTAGAATAAGAAAAAAATGACTATCAAAGATTTCTTCAAAATAAAAGGAAAAATGATCATAGCTAAGTTTTTTTTTTTTGGGGGGGGGGGGTTGTTTTTGTTTTTGTTTTGAGACAGGGTTTCTCTGTAGCTTTGAGGCCTGTCCTGGAACTAGCTCTTGTAGATCAGGCTGGTCTTGAACTCAGAGACAGACAAGTGCAGCTGCTGCTGCTGCCTCTGCCACCACCACCTGGCTTAGATTCTTCTATTTGAGATAGATGACATGACCTAAGATTGTAGATCAATAGTAGCATGCTCACCTAGCATGAGCAAAGTTCTGTGTTCAATCTGTAGCACCATAAAAATAATAGAAAACAATCCTACTATATTCATGTATTTCTGCATAAAAGTTATTTTAAAATTGTTTGAGACAGGACCACTTAGAGCTTAAGCTGGCCTGTAACTTGCAATGCTCCCCTAAGCTGGGGTTACAGGTGTGCAATAGTACAACCAGTGTGAGCACTGCTGGGAAACAAACCTAGTTTTCTTGTTAGATAAGCAGTCTACTAACTGAGAGCTAGGTCAGTCTTCAACTCTTCTTTATGATAATGTAGCTTTGTAGGCTAGGCTGGTCCAGAACACTTTGTAGCCTAGGATCACCTTGTACTCACAGAAACCCTTCTATTTCATCTTGGATAACATGATACCTTGTCTCAAAAAACAAAAAACCAATCACAGCCTAACTTAATAAATTCCAACATTAATAAATATCTTACATGGTTATGAATTATCTATAGCCAAGCTCACTAGCTTATAATAGTCAAACTTTGAACCAATGCAACATATTAAACATTGAACCAATTTTAAAGAACTTGCTATCAAAACTGCCATGATAAATGCACACACTAAAGAATACATGCAATGATGCAATGGATAATAAACACGTGTTAAAAGTAGTATATTTCTTCCACATGTCTTAAGAGACATATTAATTGTTCAGCTCTCTGGATCAACAGGGTATCCATTATCAAGGGAGAGGCTGTGTTGTTTGACATGCAGTAAGACCTGATGATCGCCCAACTTCTAATTAAGACAGATGGCAAATTCCAGTTTAGGTTGCAGCTGATCTCCAGCTCCAATGGTCTACAGAGACCATTCAGGGTCAAAGAAGTTTTAAATTGGTGAGATTTGAGATTAGGTAGCAGATATAAATAACCCCTGAAATACCAAACTGATTTCCCCTGTTAACCAAATAACACTGCTGTTTAAGAAATTTAGGTCAAGCCGGGCAGTGTTGGCGCACTTTAATCCCAGCACCTGGGATGCAGAGACAGACAAATCTCTCCAAGTTCGAGAATAACCTCTTCTACAGAGCTCTAGTTCAGGACACAGAGAAACCCTGTCGAAAAACAAATAAAAAAATACCACCCTAATTTGATGGCTGTTTTCCTCTGGAAATCAGTGAGCTAGTCAAAGAACCTCAACTGTAAGCACAGGCACATCACAACTGTATCGTCCCTTACCTTGTGCAAATGCCGAACATGATTTTCCAAAAAAATCTTTGTTTCTGCATAAAGTCTTTCTCCAAGTGGTTCAGGATAGGCCACGCATAAAGCATAAATATCTCTAGATTGATTATTAAGGTTCTCATAGTCAAAACATGATACTTATATATGGTATCAAAAGAAGAAAGATCAGCCAGTCAATCGTGGCACAAGCCTTTAATCCCAGCACTCGGGAGGCAGAGGCAGGCGGATCTCTGTGAGTTCGAGACCAGCCTGGTCTACAAGAGCTAGTTCTAGGACAGGCTCCAAAGCCACAGAGAAACCCTGTCTCAAAAAACCGAAAAGAAAAGAAAAGAAAAAAGAAAAGAAAAGAAAAGAAAAGAAAAGAAAAGAAAAGAAAAGAAACATCAGCCTGGGTGCTGTGGTACCCTGTAATCCTGAACTGCTACGTCTACCTCTCTATTGCTGGGAATACAGGTGTACACCATCCAAGACCAAAGATGCAGATACAAACTGAAAACATAGGGCAATTAGGGTAGATTCATGCATATGTACTAAATACAAAGAACAGGAACTATGACGACACAGAAAGGGCTGGAGAGATGTTCCTACACCCAATGACAGCTCACAGCTGTCTATTAACTCAGCTGCAGTCATCCTTTTTTGGACATGAAGCATGCTATGTGCCACAACCACACAGGCAAAGTAAAACCATCAATACACTTGTATTATCTGTAGTATATAATAAACCTTATAAACTAAATTACCTGATTAAAAAGACACAGTATGGGAGGGGGCAGAAGCGATGGCTCAGCTTTTTACGCTGTTCTATGTTCCTTGAAAATAGCTATTAAATCTTATTATTAGAAGCACTGACACCAGATTTTTGCTGTTGTTAAATCCAGGCATCTCATCTAAGATAACAGCACTTGCAAGGCCCGTGTGAGTCTGAAAACAGTGTGGACTGGAGTGAGACCCTTTATGCTTTTAGGTTTGTCTGCTATACTCCCAAAGACCACAGTAGTGCCAGAAACACACACTCAGGATTTGTGCTTGGAATGTGTTGGATAGAAGGTTGTGAAATTAATATAAACATACCCTAGAACAGTTATACCTAAGACTTTAAGCCTGTTTTCATTTAACAAGCTTTGATTTGGTGTTTCTTGTGGCTTCTATTAAAGGATACGAGAAGCGGTCGTTCCATGTTGCTCTTTCAACATATTCCAGCATAACAACAGCTTTGATTGTAGTTAGGAGTTTGTTCCATGTCTCATCAAAATCCACTACTCTTGGTTTTAAAGACATTGTGCAACTTTAGTGTTGAAACCTGTTAATTAAAAACAACAACCATGTTAGCAGGAATCCCACAAGATGGTTATGTTTTTAAAATGCCACTTAATTTGGGCTGGGGATCTGTTTCAGAGGCTAAGTACTCGTGGAGGACCAGAGCTGGAGGACCAGAGCTGGGTCTCCAGCACCCATGACAGGCAACTCCAGTTCCAGGAGGATCCCATGCCTCTGGCACCCACAGGTACCTGCATATGTGCACATACTCAGACACATACACGTAATTAAAAATAATAAAAAATATTTAAAGTATCACATAATTGAATCACATGATAGGTAAAAGGAGTAGAAATACAAATGAACTCAGAAACACAATAAACGCTAGCCACCACCATTTCATAATCAAATTGTTTATGAACAGTATGTGCTTTCAAAGACTGATAAGCTTTGCCAGGCTGTGGTGGCACACGCCTTTAATCCCAGCACTCGGGAGGCGGAGGCAGGCAGATCTCTGTCTATAAGAGCTAGTTCCAGGACAGGCTCCAAAGCTACAGAGAAACCCTGTCTCAGAAAAAAAAAAAAAAAAAAAAAAAAAAAAAAAAAGAAAAGAAAAGAAAAAAGATTGAATTAGTATACTGCTGAAGAAATTTGTTAAACAAGACTCTCATAAAAAATATATAAAGAGGGCTGGAGAGATGGCTCAGTGGTCAAGAGCATTGCCTGCTCTTCCAAAGGTCCTGAGTTCAATTCCCAGCAACCACATGGTGGCTCACAACCATCTGTAATGAGGTCTGGTGCCCTCTTCTGGCCTGCAGACATACACACAGACAGAATATTGCATAAATAAGTAAGTATTAAAAAAAATGCAAAGACGCTGAATAAAGACTTTGACCGCAAATCCTGCTGCCTGTAATCTTCATCTGGAGAATGATTTATATATAAGAGAATATAAAATATCAAGAAGTGAAAGGGTTTATCTTCCTAGAAATATATTTTAGAAAAAGATTATTTACATTTATATAAATAAACAGGAGGAGCTAAAGAGATAGTTCAGCAGTTAAGAGTTCTGGCTCCTCTTGCCAGGACTCACAAGGCTGTTCATAACCATATCTAACTCAGATTCAAAGGGATGTGACCCTCTTCTGATATCCATGTGCAGCTCGCATGCATGTGGTATGCATACATATACACAGGCAACACATAAATCAAGACTGTAAAGACAATACATAAGCAAGGAAGAGTTTTAGAGTGAAACACGCTAAGCTCACATGACTTAGAAATGCCAGGTTTGCCCAAGAGAAAGCTTGAATAGATAGATTCTCAGGTTGCACAGCAAAAGTACTAGAAGAAGTATGGTTTCAGCATATGGGATCAAGTGAGGCCAGAAGATGCTCTACGCCTGGCAGACAGCACTTATGAGTGGCTTGCAATGTTACAGAAAACTGGCATAAGCAAAAAAAAAAAAAAAAAAAAAAAAAAAAAAAAAAAAAAAAAAAAAAGCCCAGTATGGTGTGCAACACACCAGTAATTCCAAACTGAGTTTGATACCTAGGACACAGAAATCAATGCTCACAGGCTGATCTCTGATCTCCTTACATCTACACACACACTTGAGAAAACAAGCTTGACTCAAGCCCACATTGCCTTAGTCTATTTGCTGGGATTATAGACATAAACTACATTTCTTTCGTCCTACCAATAAACCAACCATTGCGCTTGCCATTTTCTGGATGAGAGTCATAGGAACACTGAGAAACACCAGGTGGCATCAGGAGACAGCGCCTGGGTCAGGTCCTTTCTTTCAGCTCTTAAATGGCTTCACTCCCATTTTTAGGGAATACCTACCCTTCCCAATTCATCATTTTCGGTTCTGTGGATGCATTGTAAAAATCTAAGCTGTGGGCTTAGTAGTGTGCTTGCTACCACGATTAAGGCACCAACATGATGACAAAATTAGGAATCCAAAATTCTTATCATTAGAATTCAGATCTAGACCCTGAGAGTAGCAGCACTCAGATGTGCATACTCCTAAACACATAGTTGCCATGTTTTGTTTTTAAGAACCTCAGATCTTGCTCTTATCAGAGATAACCTAGGCAAAAAGTTGACGGACTCACTAGACTATGTCTAGTCATGCCCTGACATAGCCCACTACAGGAAGCAGTTTAGACTCCTTTACAACATGATACTCCAAGCTTCCATGAAAAGGCTCCAGATAAGGCAGCTTCCTCTGGACAGTCACTTCTCTGCTTAGAGGTCACTGACTCACTAACCTGGCTTATAAATCCTGCCTTGATCCTTCCTGATTCTCTACCTAAAATAACTCCCCTCCACACACATTCCCTAAACTCCTATGAAATACCACCTGGATCCATGTCCAACTGCTTTTAAGAAACCTTGAGTCCCATTTGACTCACATTTGAGCGTCCCACTTTCCCTTCACCACCTTTCTTCTAGCCTGTTTAAGCCACATGAAAATGCTTTTAAAAAAATTTCCAACTCTGCTTCATAAAAACAACAAAACTTTCTTGGTGAGGGCGATATAGCCAAGCATGTAAACTATTCTTAATGTGCAGTTTTAATGGCAGCAGTCTGCACTCACCTTTACAGAATGGAGAACCGAGACCAGCGCTGAACATGGGGAGTAGTGATATAGTGATAAGCCATGCTCGGAGAGAAACCGTTCTAGCTAAGGTGAGACAACCACCTGCATTTTCACCAACCAAGTGAAACACCGAACATTAAACCAACACAGAACATGAAAATAGTGTCAGATGGTTTATCCTCTAAAAACCTCAAAGAACACCTTTTAAGTTGCTTCTTTTTCTCGAAATCCTTTAAATAACATTCAAATTCAAATTTACACTAAGATGGAACACAGGGCAAAGAAACAAATCAAAATCACAACCACAATACTATTTCCCGCCTTCCAAGCTACTGAAAGGCTCATTTAAACATGGGCTGTGTACTTCAGCATGTGACAAGACCCTGGGCTCAGTCTCCAAATACACCCCAGATACACCCCAGAATACATACTGTTCGACGGTGTGACCCTCATAAGGCATACTCACTCAAACTAAGAAGGCTATGATGTCACAGGGCAATATACTCTCCAAGAGACCACCCTGGCTGAAACAGTTTAAATACACATCTGTGTGAATTCTCCATTCTTGTTCTAATATGGGACCCAATACACTTCCCATTCTCAACCAGATTGTGTCAATTTTTTAGCTTTCTTTTGATTTTATTCTTGAATTGGTGAGGTGGGATTTTTGTTTCTTTTAACCCATAACCCAAGCCCCATGAACACCATGGGCCCTAAACACCCTCCAGATCCAGAAATGGTGGCACATGCCTGTATGTAATCCCAGTACTTGGGAGGCTAGATAGTCTAGGCTACATGATGAGTTTCAGACCATCCTCAGTCACAGTGTGAGAAGTCCCGGCTACAAATATTTCCAAATTGTTAAGTCAGCTGTAATAGGATGCCTGTGGCACATCTCTAATCCCATCACCGAGGAGGGTGAAAGAGCAGTGATTTCTAAGACCCCCAAAAAGAAAAAACATAGAAAAGAAAAAAAGCTACAAAGATCTTTAATTATTTCTAAAAGTCAACCCTAACATAAATATGAGATTTTATATTATATTTTATCACACTGCTATATTAAATTTCCATTTATAGCACTATTTAAATATGCAGGATGAATTAATATACCAAAGTAGGTCACGGCCAAGTGGTAGTGGCACACACCTTTAATCCTAGCCCTCAGGAGGCAGAGGGGGAGGATCTCTGAGTTAAGGCCAGCCTGGTCTACAGAGTGAGTTTCTGAATAGCCAGGGCTACACAGAGAAACATTATCTTGAGAAACCAAAACCAAACAAAAATGCTAAGTCACTGTTTTAGTGAAAATATAATTTAATAAAGCTTTTCATTATGGACTATATAATTCTTACCAACCATGTTTAAGGCACCTACTAGGGTCAGGTGGGAAAGAGTCCATTAGCATATCACATAGCAGACAGTTCTGAAACTCTCCCTTGTCCTCCTTGTCCTCAAGTGTTGTAGTTAATGGTTGAGAACACTTGCTGCGCTTGTAGGACCCATTTTCAGTGCATTCTGTAGACCAGGCTGGGCTCAAACTCAGAAATGAGCTAAGTGGTAGCTGTATAAGTAATACTATCAACAGACTGCTGGTTCCACCTAGCTGCTCCTGTATTTTCTTCATTTAACAGTATAAAAATAATGAAAAAAAGCAGTATTTACAAGTATACAATTGTATTGTTCAAAGATGAGGTGGTGTTTTCTACTGTTCTCTGTGCTGGGCACACCTTTAATCCCAGCACTTAGGAGGCAGAGGCAGGCCGATCTCTGTGAGTTCGAGACCAGCCTGGTCTACAAGAGCTAGTTCCAGGACAGGCACCAAAACCACAGAGAAACCCTGTCTCGAAAAAACAAAAAAAAAACAAAAAAAAAAAAAAAACCTTTAATTAACTGAAACCTTCAAATTGGAAATTAACACCTGAACACTTGAACATTTTAAGCATAACACAACATTTAGTAACTTTCTCTTCTTTCTGGTTTTTGCTGGGATTAAAGGCCTGCGCCACCACCAGGCTACATCTGTCTTATCTTCTATAGTCATTGCTGTCTACTGCTTTAAAATCTATCAAATGTGGGGTTCCCTGACCTAGAGACTCTTTAATCTCTTGCATAAAACAAAAAAAAAAGGCAAAGATAACAGCAGAAACAACAAAAAGTCCGTGTGGACTGAGGAGTTTTTAGTCAAGGACTACCTTGAGATGGGATGCCGCTTAGTTGGTAATAGTGCTGTTCTCATTTGGAGTGGCAGCACTCAGGAGGCTAAGCTTGAGGCCGGCTTAAGCTACACGCCTGGGGAGGAAAGAGTGGAGAACCAGCAGTCTCAAAAACTAGATCAATTCTTTACAGAAATATCTAAGATAGCTAACTGAAAAAAAAAAATAAAGAGCAAAAGTAATACAGAGAAGAGTCTCGATTAATTCTTCAAAATTGTAAAACTTTGCAAGCATCTAGCTGCACACACCTGAAATCTAGCCACTATAGAGGCTGAGGCAGGAGGATGAGAGTCAGGTTAGGCAAGTGTGAATCTGGACTAGCCTAGGTATAACACAATTTTTTGTGGTTTTTAGAGACGGGGTTTATTTGTAGCCTGTCCTGGAACTAGCTCTTGTAGACCAGGCTGGCCTCAAACTCAGACATCCGCCTGACTCTGCCTCCCGAGTGCTGGGACTAAAGGTATGTGCCACCACTGCCGGGCTTAACACAAATTCTAAGAAGGTTTAGAGAAGCAAAGTGCCAGCCACTAGAGTTCTTACCTCTACCAACGCTCAGGCCAAAGGGAAGATCTGTCCTCAGACTGCACTGCTCCAGTCTCCTCTCATCTTATATCCCTCTCTCCACCCAGGCGTGTCACCCCTGCCTCCACCCCTCCAGTGCTGAAATTAAAGGCGTGGAGCCTGGGTTCTGTGATCCCAAACTGATTTCCGGTGGCCCAGGGTGGCCTTGAACTCACAGAGAGTTCTCCTGAGCTCAGGGGTTAAAGGTGTGTGCCACCACTCTTTGCTTTCAGGCAAGCTTTATGTGTTAAAATACAAACAAAGGCCGGGTGGTGGTGGCGGGGTGGTGGTGGCGGCGGTGCACGCCTTAAATCGCAGCACTCGGGAGGCAGAAGCAGGCGGATCTCTGTGAGTTCAAGACCAGCCTGGTCTACAGAGCTAGTTCCAGGACAGGCTCCAAAGCCACAGAGAAACCCTGTCTCAAAAAACCAAAAAGAAAAAAAATAAATAAAATACAAACAAAATACCCCTACTTCTAGGCTGTTCAGCAAGACCAGATCTCAAAGTAAAATAAATAAATCTTAAAGCAACTATCTCCCCTCTAAAACATTTAGTCAACAGAATTCAAAATGGTCAACAACATCCAGGAGACAGGCAGAGACAGGCAGGGTAAAATCCTGCAACTCCCACTTCAGAAGTGCAGGGGAGGTAGATTGGGGGGGGAGCTCAAGGTTACTAAGTCCCAAATCAGGTCTCGCCAGAAGAAACCCAAAACACACACACACACACACAAAAATTTTTTTAAGACTCTTAGGTGGTCATGGTGAAACATCTCTTTTATCCAAAGACTCAGTGGGAAGAGGCAAGAAGATCTCTGAGTTTGAGGCCGGCCTAGTCTGCATAGTGAGTTTTAGGACAGCCAGGACTATCAGAGAAACCTTGTCTCAAAAAAACAAGCAACAATCTCAGCAGTGATAAAGGTCCTAAAACTTTAAGGCTCATAATATAATCTAAAATTTCAATAAGTCTGTCCCAATTAAAAGCTAAATATCAAGTAATGACACCAGATTATCTAATGCTTTTTTTTTCCTGAGGTAAGGTCTTATGTAGCTCTGGCCTCCATCTCCCCAGTGCTGGGATTACAGCCAGGTTGGCCCAGCAGTGTTAGGGATCCAACCCAGGTCTTCACATATGCTAGGTAAAAGGCTACCAAACACTTCTCCAGCCTAGATGTTTCAATAGCTCTTAAATATAGCAACACAAGAATTATGCTAACTAGACCGGTCAAAACATGATACTTATATATAGTATCAAAAGAAGAAAGATCAGCCGGGCGATCGTGGCACACGCCTTTAATCCCAGCACTCTGGAGGCAGAGGCAGGCGGATCTCTGTGAGTTCAAGACCAGCCTGGTCTACAGAGCTAGTTCCAGGACAGGCTCCAAAGCCACAGAGAAACCCTGTCTCGAAAAAAAAAAAAAATTATGCTAACTTCTGCAATTTAACATGATACATCACTAAGACTTAAATCTAAACAGATCACTCTGACCAGGTCATGTGACTAACACAAATGAATTCAGGCCTAGGTATGGAGGCACACATCCTTTAACCCCAGAACCAGGCAAGCTCAGTGAGACAGGTAGATACTTAAGAGTTCCAGGCTACCCAGGGTTACATGGTGAGCCCTTGCCTAAAACAAAAAGGAAAGAGAAGGAGAGAGAGAAGGGAGCGAGGGAGGGAGGAAGAAAAAACTGGCCGGGCGGTGGTGGCGCACGCGTTTAATCCCATCACTCAGGGAGGCAGAGGCAGGCGGATCTCTGTGAGTGAGACCAGCCTGGTCTACAAGAGCTAGTTCCAGGACAGGCTCCAAAACCACAGAGAAACCCTGTCTCGAAAAACCAAAAAAAAAAAAAACGTAAAAAGCAGATCAGCCACACACCTCCAACAGCAGCGATCACCAGCATGGCAATTCCCTTTCTTTTCCAGAGCTGTTGCCACAGACCTAGTAAATGTACCACTGAAATCAGTTCCCAACTTCCACCACGCCAAACTTCTGCTTTTATCTTTTCTTGCTTTTGCCCAGTAGTAGGTATGGAACCCAGGGCCCCAGCACGCTAAACACCACCTGATATCAATGAGCAATATCAGGCCCATATTTACTATCTATTTGGATTTTTGATACAGGGCTTTCCTGTGTAGTCCTGGCTCTCCTGGAACTCACTCTGTAGACCAAGATGGCATTGAATTCAGAGATCCACCTGCCTCTGCCTTCCAAGTGCTGGGATTGAAGGAGTGTACCAACATCACCTGGACTAATTTTTATTTTAAAGCAGGGTCTGCTAAAATCAAATTGACCTTGAGTCTAATCTGAACCCCAGCAGGTCCTCCTACTTTGCTCCTCAGAGGCCGAGCCCACCCATCTATTCCCCACCTCAGGCCTCAGGTGCTGACCCTGTGATGAACTTACTGTAGCAGGTAGTACACATAAAGAAAATGTTCCTTTAATAAATACCTAACATTTTCTGGTGCATTTGAAGAAATGGCAGGCAAGGTGGAAAAGTACAAGTTTCTTGTAAATAAAGCAATGTTCTTCCAAGAACATACATCAGAGCAAGCAATGTGAACACACTTGGAATCCCTGTACTTTCAGAAAGGGGCGTATGCAAGAAATACCCAAACATAAAGACCAGCCTCAGACACAGCACATGTGCTAGGCCTGGCTTAGCTAAGTACACTCAGCCTGCCAGAAATCCCATCTGTAAGTCACATACTCAACCACGGCTAAGAGCAGACCAGAAAATGGTGCAGGTCCCTGTAGCGTTCTCCATTCCTCCCAGGCTTTCTTTAGGTGTCCTTAACCTGGGTAAGTTTTAAAAGACTATCTAATTCTCTTAAAATTACAAAGTATCAAAGTAAGGTGTGCTACCATTTTTGTAAAGAATATATACACACCTGTTTAAAGGCAGAGAAACATATGTTTGGAAACATGTAAGAAAGTTAACATTATTTGGCTCCAGGGAAAACTAAGAGGGAGACAAAAGGGTTTCAATTCTATGCCCTATGAACCTTTCCAACTGTGAATCTAAGTTTGATTTTATTCAATGGGCCACCAGTTAAAGACTGATGAAACCCATCTTTCCCACTTCTCGTGAGGGCAGAGATCTGTCTTATTTTTCACTATTCCCGTTGCTTAACTTCCGCACTAAATTTCACACTTAAAAGACATTCACTCCAACTCCGTTCTATGTAAACTCATGGTTCTCTCACCTTTTCCCCATCCCTTACATGGTACCATCATCCTCCGTTTTAGCTCTAAAACCCAAGAGACACCTTATCTCCATCAACTTCACTCTTATCCAAACTATAACAACAAGTTCAACAAGTATCTTCAACACAGCTGGAAACCTTGTTACTTGTCTTTTAATGGTCCAAGGCCAAACTCTGACCCTGGGAGAGGCTTTTGACATCTACCCTCCAATCTAAAGACTATAAATCAGATATTACTCTTGACTTTCAAATTCCAAAATCTTTTTTTTTTTTTTTTTTTTTTTTTTTGAGACAGGGTTTCTCTGGAGCTTTGGAGCCTGTCCTGAAACTGGATTTGGTAGACCAGGCTGGCCCAGCTATCAATTCCAAAACCTAAAATGTTTTAAAAACCAAACCCTGATTAAAGGCCTTGGTGGTGCAAGCCTTTAATCTCAGCAGTTGGGTGGTAGAGAGCTAGTTCCAGGACAGGCCCCCAAGCTACAGAGAAACCCTGTTCCAAAAAACAACAACAAAACCAAACCCTGTGGGGGAGGGGGAGGGAAATTGGGAGAGGAGGAGGAAAATGGGAGGTGGTGGCGGGAAAGAGACAGAAATCTTTAATAAATAAAAAAAAAAAAGAAAAAGAAAAAAAAACCCTGGCCCCTGCCTATGGTTCAAGCACTCCCACTGGGTTTTCATTTCAGGGAGCTGCTTCTAGTAGGCTGGACTCTACTCTACTCCACCTCAGGGCTTTTCATTTGCATTTCTTTCAAAGACCTGTTCTTGCTGGCTTTTTAAAATATGTCAAAGGTCACCTCAGACAGGCCTTTCTCAACCACAGAATCTGAAACGACTTCTCCCAATCACTTCCACTCCTGTCCTCCAGAGCACTGTTATTCCAGCTCGTTCATCCCTGTCTCCCTCTCAGCAGAGCTCAGAGTCATAGCCCCAACTCCTGCAATACTGCTCAGAACAGGAACCAGCTCTTAAGGGAAAACTACATTTATTATTTATTTATTTATTTATTTATTTATTTATTTATTTATTTATTGGTTTGCCAAGGGGTTTTTCTGTATAGCTTTGGTTGTCCTGGAACTCACTCTGTAGACCAGGCTGGCCTCAAACTCAAAGAGATCAGCCTGCCTCTGCCTCCCAAGTGCTGGGATTAAAGGTGTGCACCACCACTGCCTGGCTAAGGACCATTATTTAACAAATGACTAACATCATAATCATAAAAGATTCCAGTGGGTCAATGAAAGTGGTTCAGTTGGTAAAGGCAGTTGGGGTGGAAGAGGCAGGTGAGGCCCCTCTGGTCTACACAGTGAGCCCCATAGAGCTGTCTCAAAAAACAAAGCAATCGCCCGGCTGTGGTGGTTGCACGCCTTTAATCCCAGCACTTGGGAGGCAGAGGCAGGCCGATCTCTTTGAGTTCGTGGCCAGCCTGATCTACAAGAGCTAGTTCCAGGACAGGCTCCAAAGCTACAGAGAAACCCTGGGGGGGGGGGCAAAGCAAGCAAGCAAGCAAAAAAATAACCACCCCCGCAAAAATAAACACACACACACACCAAACAGTCCCACTACTCATAAACGGGGAAGAGCAACTAAAAAAGAAAAAAATGTCCACTACTGGTCATTCATTTGTGACTTTTTGGCAAGGGACTCCAAATACTGTATAGGGGAAAAAAAGAACCAAATTTTAGCTCATTAGATCACTTTTATGTCATGGAATGACATAATATGAAAGAAGAGAATAAAATCTTTCATATTGTATATCAAGGTGGGTTTGAGGTAAGTTCTAGGTTTGGGAACTTTTCTATTGAAGTCAATAAAGAAACACACGCACGCTTTTTCCTTTTCTTTGCAGAAGGCGGTGCTGGAGTTGAACCTAAGGCTTCTTGCACAGTAGGCAAGTGTTGAAGCACTGAGCTACAGCTCCAACTTGGTAGTTTACATCTTCAAATTGAAACTTATAAGGTACTGCCATCCAACCAGTAACAGTAACCAAGGACGACAGGGGTAACTTATAACAGTAGAAATTCAAAGATGTACTACTTGCACACACGTAATGGTAGGAAAGGGTTCTAGACTCTAGTGTGTAAACAAGTGCTGGTGAGACTCAGAGGCTCTTATTTCACCACCCCAGAAGTGTTGAGGCAGGAGGTGCAGCATGCACGTAGAATACTCCTCCCCAAAACTACCAATCTTCACTGTCTGCGGAAACAAAAGTGAAAATACTCGGGGCTAGGATGTATGAGGCTGATGCCACCCCCTTCAACAGAGACTTTGGTCTCCGTGTGCGCACGTAAATAAGCCGGAGAGCACACGCTACCTTCCCTCCTTAGGAGAAAATGAGGCCGAGGGAGGGGCGGCCGGTAGCGGATCGGGGAGGCCTGGGATCCGGTCCGAGCTTAAGGGTCAGCAGTCTGGGGAGCCGAGGTCACTCACAGGACACCATCTTGCCAGGCCTACAGCCCGGTCTCCTCCGCCAGGTCGCCCCTAACTCCGTTCCTCCACCCCATCCCCGCCACCCATTCGCCGGGAAGGGAAGTTTCCCTGCGCCCATAGCCCGGCTCCCCAGCTTTCAGCAGGGTTACCTTCTGCGGAAGCAGGGCGAGGGCAGGGGCCCGGGGAGGGAGGCAACCTGCAGGCGTGAAGGACGAAGCCCCCGGCTCGGAGGGTGGGCGGCGGCGGCTGTCAGCTCGCGTTCCCCGGCTCACAGCGCTGCCATTACTGTGCGCCGAGGCCGCCTCCCCGGCCGGCCACCGCCACCGCCCGGGGGCCACGGGGGTGCCCGGAGCAAGGCGCCGCCACTCACCTGCTCCCGAGGGAGCCGTACCGACGAGGCCGCTGCCGCGGGGAGGGACGGGATCTGGGGAGGAGGACGGGCAGGTGGCGGGCTAGGGGAACCAGTCGTCCTCCAGGGCTCTGGGCTTTGCCTGACACACGCCCTCCGCTCTGCTCTCTCAGCCTCTTGCACTCACACACCCGCAGGATGCAATGGTCCAGTCCAGGTTACGGCAAGCGTAGGGAGCCACGCTTCAAGAATCGCGAATCTCTTGCAATCAATTGTCAAAGTAATTCATCAACCAGCACACTTGTCAATGAGGCAATCGCAGTTCCCTGAGCTCAAGCCGTACCTACCAAATTGGGGACTATTGATATCCAAATCACTGGAGTTGGGGGGAGGGGGGTCTGTTTTATTTATATGTGGTTTTGAGTTTTTGAGACTGGGTCAAGCTAGGTGACTCTTGCAGGCCTGGACTGCCTTTACAGGCTGAGCTGGCATTGAACTAGCACTCTTCCTGTCTCAGCCTCCCCATTAAGCCACCACTCTGGGCTCTTGTTGCTTTTTGTTTTGTTTTGTTTTTTTCTTTTTATTTTTTTGCTTTTTTTTTTTTTTTCGAGACAGGATTTCTCTGTGGTTTTGGAGCCTGTCCTAGAACTAGCTCTTGTAGACCAGGCTGGTCTCGAACTCACAGAGATCCGCCTGTCTCTGCCTCCCGAGTGCTGAGATTAAAGGCGTGCGCCACCACCACCCAGCTTTGTTTTGTTTTTCAAGACAGGGTTTCTCTTTATTTTTAGGAGCCTGTCCTGGAACTTGCTCTCTAGAGACCAGGCTGGCCTCGAACTCACCGCCTGGCCTTTTGTTTTTACCTTCAGACAAAATAATAATAATAATAATAATAATAATAATAATAATAATAATAATAATAATAATAATATCTCTTTAGAACAGTGATAGCTGAACTTCCCCCTTTGAAATACAAGGTGAGGCTGGGCCGGGTGGTGGTGGTGCACTCCTTCAAATCCCAACACTCAGGAGGCAGAGGTAGGCAGATCACTGTGGGTTTGAAGCCAGTTTTGTCTACAAGAGTTCCAGAACACGCTCCAAAGCTACAGAGAAACCCTGTCTCGAAAAACAAACAAACAAACAAAACAAAACAGAACAGAAAAGAAATACAAGGTTAAAAAAAAACCGAAATACAAGGTGGGGGCGGCAAGACTCGCCTGTGTTATTATTTAGTCATTTAGTTGCCTTTCCTATAGCAAAGGTGTCCTGGCTGGGGACGTGAAGGAGTCATCTCCAATTCTACCTATGAATGAATTTATCGCTCCCGAACTCTTCCAGTCTGTGCCAATCCTTTAAAATACAACCCAGGTAAAATGCTCTCACTTTGTAATCCCAGTATTTAGGAGGCTGAGACAGTAGGATAGGAAGTCCTGTCCCTCATTGTCCCCAGGCCCATCCCAGAGGCTGTGTGGCGAAACCATCTCAAAATAAAATCTTATTTCCAGATATGATAAAAAGATATGATACTAATCTCTCTTCTCATAGCGCTTGAATTTGTACCTTTATTTTCTCTTTCTTTCTTTCTTTCTTTCTTTCTTTCTTTCTTTCTTTCTTTCTTTCCTTCTTTCTTTCGAGATAAGCTCTGACACAACCCAGGCTGGCCTCAAACTCCCTGTGTAGCTGAGATGCTGAGACTTGTCCTTAATTCATGATCCTTTTATATCTATGTAAGTGATGGGATTATAACTACAGCAGCATACTCTGCCAGTCTCTCTCTTATGCAGGGATCCTCAGATTCCAATATCTGGACCTCTGGAAATTCCTAAAACGCTGGTTGTTTTATTCTGTTTACTCTTTTGGCTTTGTTGGGGGGGGGGGGTCTGCTACCCAGTTTCTAAATAAATCACACATGAAGTCTTATTCTTTCTTATAAATGATCGGCCTTAGCTTGCATTTTTTCCTGGTCAGCTTTTCTTAAATTATCCCACCTACCTTTTGGCTCTGGGCTTTTTGTTTATCTTATTTCTGTAATCTTACTTTCACTCTTACTCCACATCTGGCTGTCCCCTTTTTTCCTCACTCCTTGATCTCTCCTGTTCTATTTTTCTCCTCCTTTTTTCCCAAATTTCTTTTTCTATTGATTCTTTCTGTCTCCAGCCCCACCTATCCCTTCTCCTGCCTTGCTTTTGGTTTTTCAGCTTTTTATTAGACCATCAGGTGTTTTAGACAGGCAAAGTAACAGCTTCACAAAGTTAAACAAATGCAACGTAAAAGAATGCAACACATCTTTGCAACAAACTAATGTTCAACATCATAAACAAATGTAACACATCTTAAAATAATATTCTACATTCGCCTTTTTGCCTGAATAAAAATGAAAGATTTTAACTTTAACATAGTAAACATATACAACAAAAACAGTTATCAGGTAAGGAGAATTACATTTACAATATTCAGTCCATTTGTACTTAGCAAACTCAGAGAAAACACTCCACCATTCATCCCATGTCAGTTGACTCCAAAGTTTTATACCTAATTTACTTTCTATCAGAAGAAACACTGAAACTCTAATTATTTAGTCCTTAACTCCATCAAAGATGCAGAAGGATGTAATATTACCTAACAATAGAGACATCTTGCTGCCTGGACAGTCTATCCAAAGCTCCTCTGCAATGTTGGGGCATCCATCTTCAGGCTACATGCCTAGAACATATAGCAGACTTTTCAGTGAAGCAGGAAATTTGAGAAACTGTTCTGTCTTGTCTTGGCAAAGTTTGTCAGTTGCTTTCTTCTATGTCCTGCAGAATGTCTGGCAAATTCTTCTGTAAATCTGGAATTTTGAAGGACTGTCCTACCTTGTTTGGACAAACTTCAACAATTTTCCCCCGTGTGTTCTGTGTCCAGTCTGCACAGCACATTATCATCAGTCAGAGGAAAGAGCAGTTTCTTTGCCCAGTGGCTGAACTTTCCACAGTGAAAACAAACTCCATAAGTTGCTTCTTCAGTGCCCATCATCTCTGAAGTAAATTGTTACTGTCAGGAGCAGATGTGTCTCGTCATAAAACACATTATGTTCAAGAAACATTTTATTATTTTTTTTAATATTTATTTATTTATTATGTTATGTTATACAATATTCTGTCTGTGTGTATGCCTGCAGGCCAGAAGATGGCACCAGACCTCATTACAGATGGTTGTGAGCCACCATGTGGTTGCTGGAAATTGAACTCAGGACCTTTGGAAGAGCAGGCAACTGAGCCATCTCTCCAGCCCTCAAGAAACATTTTAAATGAGATATTCTATAGATCTTTGAAATGTTTGAAGAATATTTATCTATCTAAAATACACCGATTTAACCCAGAAAATGTACCTAATATGACTACCGGTTTGATTATTATAGATTAACTGCTGATCTCATTTCTTATTTATATATTGTATTTTTAAATGAACTGTGTAAGCACAATAGCCCAAACAAGAGTAGAAACATATATACAGTATAAGAAAAACAAAAAACTAAACCAGGTATTAGTGACACATGCCTTTAATCCCAGCACTTGGGAAGCAGAGGCCTGTGGATCTCTATGAGTTCAAGGTCAGCCTGGCCTATGAAGTGAGTTCCACAACAGCCAGAACTAAACAGTAAA
>NW_026067958.1:6782723-6804656 GCF_014885135.2 Alexandromys fortis | reverse complement strand
TTTTGTTTTGTTTTGTTTTTTCGAAACAGGGTTTCTCTGTGGCTTTGGAGCCTGTCCTGGAACTAGCTCTGTAGACCAGGCTGGTCTCGAACTCACAGAGATCCGCCTGCCTCTGCCTCCCGAGTGCTGGGATTAAAGGCGTGTGCCACCATCGCCTGGCCATAAATGCGTTTTTTGACTTTTTTAAAGTAAGGCATTCCTAAAGTATATGGGCTGGTTTCTTTCAACAATCCTTCATTTCCAGGTCTCCTAGCTGCTGTTCTTTGCTCAACACTCAGAAATTCAAAATTAACACAATACTCTATAGGATCCAGACTTCCTGTGTATTTCCCATCTCTCTTTTTTATTATTATTAGTTTACTTCTCTTTAAAGACTTTAGTATTTTTTTTTTGTCCCGGCTCTCTTTGCACATGCCTTTTGGCTTTTTTGGGGGCCGGCCACCCAGCTCCCAAATAAATCATACACAGAGTCTTATTCTTCTTATAAATGCCCAGCATTAACTTGGCTTTTTTCTAGCTAAATTACCCATCAACCTCTGGGCTTCTCTCTTTTTGCACTTTTGCAGTCAGACTTACTTTCATTCTTGCTGGGTGGCTGGGTGGCTGGGTGGCTGGGTGGCTGGGTGGCTGGGTGGCTGGGTGGCTGGGTGGCTGGGTGGCTGAGTGGCTGAGTGCCCCCCCTTCTTTTCTCACTCCTTGAGCTCTTCTGCTCTACTATCTTGTTCCTTCCCCACCCCCACCCCCAGATCTCTTCTATTTAGTCTCTCTGCCTGGCAGCCCCGCCTATCCTTTCCCCTGCCTAGCTATTGGCCATTCAGCTCTTTATTAGACCAATCAGGTGTTTTACACAGGCAAAGTAAAACAGCTTCACCGAGTTAAACATATGTATGCAATGTAAAAGAATGCAACACATCTCTGCATCGTTAAACAAATGTTCCACAGCATAAACAAATGCAACACATCTTAAAGTAATATTCCACAAGACTAAAGACCTTTTCAGTGAAACCTAGGTTAAAAATAATTTTCTTTTTTTTTTAAATATTTTTTAATATTTATTTATATGAGGCCAGCATGATCTACAAGAGTTAGTTCCAGGACAGCTCCAAAGCCACAGAGAAACCCTGTCTCGAAAAACAAACAAACAAACAAACAATCCCAAACAAACAAACAAAAAGCACCTCGAAACAAGACAAAATAAAAAACTAAAACAAACTGGGCGGTGAAGAAGGTGCATGCCTTTAATCCCAGCACTCAGGAGGCAGAGGCAGGTGGATGGGTCTCTTATGAATTCAAGGCCAGTCTAATGTACAAGTACTAGTTCTGGGACAGTTAGGACTGTTACACTGTAACACAAAGAAACACTGTCTCAAAAAACAACAACAAAAAGCTAGTAAATTTTTTGTTTAAAAAGTTGTCCAGCCCTGCGGTGGTGGCGCACGCCTTTAATCCCAGCACTCGGGAGGCAGAGGCAGGCCGATCTCTGGGAGTTCGAGGCCAGCCTGGTCTACAAGAGCTAGTTCCGGGACAGGCACCAAAACCACAGAGAAACCCTGTCTCGAAAAACCAAACCAAACAAACAAATAAATAAATAAATTGTCCACGCGGGGCAGTGGTGACACGTGCCTTCAATCCCTGCACTTGCCAGGCAGAAGCACGTGGATCTCTGTGAGTTCAAGGTCAGCCTGCTCTACAGCGTAAGCTCCAGGAAAGGCTTCTAGCAACAGAGAAACCTTGCCCTGGGGAAAAAAAAAAGTGTCCTTTAAACTTTGACCCTTGTGGGGATTCATTCAGCCAATAGTTTTTTGGGTTCCAGCCTTAGGGCGTGGCTTCTGCAAGAGGACTTGAGGGAGAGGAGGGGGCTCTCTGGCTCTCTTGGCAGGTTGGAGCAGAAGCTAGCTTGTGAGATTATTCACATCTCCCAGGGCAGAGCTGCGGACACTACCACTTCCACCTTGCCCTATATTCTGTGAGTCAGTGCTTCCCTTTGAATCCGCGTAATAAAGACAACTCATGCCTGAGCGCTCCCTTTAGACCCTTGTTTTCCAGTGTTCTCTATGAAATGAGAAAGACGTACAAAGTAGAATGGCTATCTTGAAGAACTACTTATGACTGAAGGACATGGTTTTGTTTTTTTAAAAGATTTTTGCAGGCAACATACTTTTTACTTGAAATAAACTAGCGGAGCGGTGGCCGCACATGCCTTTAATCCACTCAGTGGATCCATCTCAAAACACACACACACACACAAGGAAAAAAGAAGAAGAAAAAAGAAATAAATTAATGTTTCTATAACTTTGGAATTTACAAATATTCTCTCCAAAATAAAGTACATAAACCCAACACTCAAAGCTTAGCATGCTCAGGCTCTGGATTTGATCCTCAGCACTGAAATAAACAATATAATGGGCCATTATTTTTATTTAAGCTTTTAATTAAATTTATTTATTTGTTTGTTTATTTGAGACAGGGTTTCTTAACACAGCTTTGGCTGTCCTGGAACTCACCTGAAGACCAGGCTGGCCTTGAACTCAGAGAGATTCACTGGCCCCTGGTTATTCCCAGTACCTACATGGCATCTCACAACTCATTAGTTCCAGTTTCTAGGGATCTGATGTCCTCTCTGATCTTTAGAGGCACCAGGCATGCAAGTGGTACATATAGACATACATTCAGAAAAAACACTAATAGAAAATAAGTAAGTCTAAAAAACAAAAAAATTCTTTTAGTTCATTGGTATAACATCACTATTAAACTCCTTGTGCTGGGGACATAGAGCAAATCGTTAAAATGATAGGGAGTAAGGGCAAGTAAAGGAGTATCTGAGCCAGGTGTGGTGGCACTTGCTTTGATCTGTAGACAGGGTTGGGCAGAGCTCTAAGGTTAAGACCAGGTGGCCTACAAAACAAGCTTCAGGACAGCTAGGACTACACAAAGAAACTCTTGTTTTGGAAAAATTTTTTTAAAAACAAAGAAAGAAAGGCAGGGCAGGGGTAGGGGCGTGACTGCTATCTAACTAATTTCCCTGTCTAAATTTAGAGTTTAGCACCAGCCAGGCCCAAGGATTTAGCTGGTGTGGCAAGGTTTTACAACCAGCCCAACAGAGGCAGAGGCAGGAAGATCTCGGAATTCAAGGCCCTAAGGAGTTCCAGGCCACCCAGGACTCAAAGTGAGATCCTATCTTAAACACAGCAAGCCCCAAACAAAACAAAAACAAACAAATAAAAGTTCACGTCTCTGTTAGGATTTCTATTGCTGTGAAGAGACACAGTGACCACTGCAACATTTAATTGGGATGACTCGCTTATAATTCAGAGGTTCAGTCCATTATCAGCATGGCAGGACATGGCAAAATGCAGGCAGACATGGTACTGGAGAAGTAGCTGAGAGTCCTATATCTTCCAGGCAACAGGAAGTGAGTGGTCTGTCTTACTGACATGAGTTGAGCATATATGAGACCTCAAAGCCCACCTCCACAGTGACACACTTTATCTAACAAGACCACACCTACTCCAACAAGGCCACATCTCCTAATAGCCATATTCCCTTTGGGGGCCATTTTTTATTTGTTTTTTTGTTTTTGTTTATTGAAATAGGGTTTCTCTGTAGCTTTGGTGCCTGTCCTGGAACATACTCCTGTAGACCAGGCTGGCCTCGAACTCACAGAGATCTGCATGCCTCTGCCTCCCGAGTGCTGGGATTAAAGGCGTGCGCCACCACCGCCCAGCTGGCAATCGGTTTTTGATCCTACTGCTCGTACTGGCTTTGTGGGAGCCTAGGCAGTTTGGATGCTCACCTTACTAGACCTGGATGGAGGAGGGTGGTCCTTTTACTTCCCACAGGGCAGGGAACCCTGATTGCTCTTTGAGCTGATGAGGGAGGGGGATTGGTTGGGGGAGGGGGAGGGAAATGGGAGGCAGTGGCGGGGAAGAGACAGAAATATTTAATAAATAAATAAATAAATAAATAAATAAATAAATGGCTCAATGCAACCTAAAACAGGCAAACAAACAGGCACACCAAGGCAGGGAGTTCACTCTGCTTGTATTCTGACATAGGTGGTAACTGTCTTTCATTCCATTAATGGGAGCTTTAGCTCACAATCTAATGTGACTGGCTAATTTATAATTGGCGAACAGGAAATGAAGGGAAGAGGTGAGAGGTTAACTGCTCAGGGTAGCAAGGCCTTTATGTAAACACACGGTTCACCAAGTGGGAGAAATCTCAAATTACATAAAAAGTTTTGCAAGGTTGGAGAGATTTATGGACTATTGGCCCTTGGCAGGCTAGCCTCCTTTGATAGAAAAAACTCATGTCCTAAAATAGGTAAGGCTCTATCACTGAGCTATATCCAAAATTTAAATTTTTTCTCATTTTTATTTTGTTGTATTAAATAAATACAGCAAATAAAATGAAATAGTCCAGGAGGTATGTATCTAGAAATCCCTTCTGAGGGCAGGGGAACTCTGAAGAGTGCTAGCCTTGCATACACAGAGCCCCAAGTTCAATCCTCACAAACCAGGGTGATGGCACCAGCTGGCAGTGGTGGCACTTGTCAGAGTCGGCAGGAATATCAGAAGTTCAAGGTCATCTTCAGTCACTTAGGGAGCTGGAGGCCATCCTGGGCAACAAACACACAGAAAGAAGCTTTACAAATTCTAAAGCAAGCCGGGCAGTGGTGGCCGCGCCTTTAATCCCAGCACTTGGGAGGCAGAGGCAGGCGGATCTCTGTGAGTTTGAGGCCAGCCTGATCTACAAGAGCTAGTGCCAGGACAGGCTCCAAAGCCACAGAGAAATCCTGTCTCAAAAAACAAAAAAAAAAAAAAAAAAAAAGGAGGAAAAACAAATTCTAAAGCAGTATACAAACATATACATATGCAAACATTCACCCCAATCATACTACAAAGTCAAAAGGAAGGGTATAAAAAAACACATAACAATAAGATCTATACCCTTAGACACAACACTTTGAAGGAAATGTACCTTCCCAAACCTGCCAGATGGCTTTTGGTATGTGAATAAAATAAACTCGATAGGGCTGAAGACCCTAGAACAAAAGTCCAAAAATATACTTTCTAGAAAATTCCTGTACCCTGTTGTGTGGTAAAACTTTTCTTTGGGAGACACAACATAAATGCCTACTAACCCCAGATAGGGAACCCAGGAACAAAGTAAGGGTACTACTGAAGCCCCGCTTGGTGCAGCAAAGTTTTCCTGGGTTTCTTATGGGTGAGGGGTCCTTTACAGGAGCAGAAAAGACTCAAAGACAGGTACACGACTAAAGCCCACCCCAGCATGAATGACAGCTCAAATAGCTGCGCAGCTAGTAGGCAGCACAGCAGCTTGTAGAGCACCCTTTCCAGCTGGTTTAAACCCCTTCCAGGCAACTGGTCTGGTCTCAGTCTTTTCAGAGTCTTTTGTGCAGCTCAACCCCCTTTAGTCTGAAGGGGGCTCTCATAGCTGCCTGAATCTCCAGTTCCAGGAGCGTCAACACCCTCTTTGCCCTCTGAGGATACTCATGTACACACAAAAAAGAGGTAAGGCGGACAAGCCTGGTGGCACACAGCTTTAATCCCAGCACTCAGGAAGCAGAAACAGGTGAATTCCATGCTGGTCTGGTCAACAGAGTAATTTTTTGGCTTGATGGGGGTATGTATAATGGTTCACACCTGCAATTCTAGCACTCAGAAGGCTGAGACAGAATTGCTTGGGTTTGAGGCTAATCCAGGCTACAGTATGAGACCCTGTCTCAAAACAAGACAAACTAGAAGGCTTTGTTCCTACTTTTATACTTTTACTATTTATTACTAAAGTCATTGCTCCTTTAATTTTTAAATTATTATTATTATTATTGTGTGTGTATGTATTAATAGTAGTTGAGGTGAGAACTTTGGAGAATTGGTTCTTCCTTCCACCTTGTTGTGTAAACATTTCCTCCAAGACAAACTGTGGAGGGAAGCTACCTTGTACATATATATATATATGTATATATATATATATATATATAGTATGTATCTTACATTCTAAGAGGCTGTAACTTCTGCGGGACCTTACAGCCAAAGTTAACAATGCACGGTGAGGCCAGCTAAGACCTAAGACTGCAATCCCAGAGTGTACTCAGCCTGTTTGTTTAACCTGCCCTTAAGAGAACAACGTAACAATCAGCTTCACTACCTTGGATTTCCCATGTAATTAAGTTTTACAACTTCTGGGGTAATGCATAGCTGTAATCTTAAATTATTTACTTTCATGCCCCTGGACCCAGAGTAATCTATGTGTATATGTATGCTGTGATAATAAAGCTGGGAACAGGAAATGTATGCTGAAGTCAATCTTATAAAATGAACATCTGCCATGAATGTTGGGATGACATACAGGTATGGCTTCACAGTATCTGTCTGTTATTTGGGTCAGTTGGTGTCAATTGGAGTCTGTGACTTAATCACTTGTAAAACTCTGTTAAAGATTGCTATAAAGTATCCCTCATCCCTTCCCCATGTGATGCTTCCTATGCTGCTCAGTAAGTACAGAGCAAAGCCTTTGTTAGGGATGTGTGTGTGTGTGTATGCACGCGCGCGTGTGCGCACACACACACACACACACTAGTGGGAGTGGCTTAGCTGAATTTCTTGTGTATTTTCAGTCAAGGTACAAGGGCTTCTATCTCTTGTGTGGAGGAGAATCTGCTTCCAAATTCATTTGCTTCGCTGGTGGCAGCAAGTCTCCATTTCTCAGCAAATGCTGGCAGGAGACCTCACTCCATGCTGTCTATGTGAGCCTTACTACTTGGCTTCCTGGGTGCCCCACAACTTGTTAATCATCACATAGGTGTACATCATTTAAAGAATATCTATTTGGGGGCTGGAGAGATGGCTCAGTGGTTAAGAGCATTGCCTGCTCTTCCAAAGGTCCTGAGTTCAATTCCCGGCAACCACATGGTGGTTTATAACCATCTGTAATGAGGTCTGGTGCCCTCTTCTGGCCTGTAGACATATACACAGACAGAATATTGTATACATAATTTAAATTAATTAAAAAAAGAATAATTATTTCTAATTGGGTAGAATATTTTGATTGGTAGAATTTTACATTTGTTAACATTTGAACTTGCTTTTTTGTTCTTTCAGTACTTGGTGTTGAACTCAGTGCTTTGAGTGTGCTAGGCAGATGCTAATGTGCTCAGGTAGGCCTTGAACTTTTGCTATTCTTGTTTTAGTCTCTCCAGAAGCTGGAATTACAGGTGTGGGCCACCATACCTGGCCTCTAGCTTTTATTCATTAACTTATTACACCTTACTTTACATCAAACATATGTTATAGTATTACCCCATGCAATGTTCTAGCTCTCACATGCCATATGCTATGTGGATGCTAGGCACAGCAGGGTTCTGTGTTCAATGAATTTATATTCCAATAAAAGGAGACAAATGAAAATCAGGTAACTGGAAAATACCATCTAACCTACTGATGAATATTGTAATGAAAAGAGTTGGGGAATGTGGACCCCCACCCCTGCCTGCTGTAGTAAACAACTTGTTTTGTAGCTGCTCTGAGCATGAGACCTTCAGGAGTTCCTGATGGCAGGGGAGTGGTTTCTGATGGGCTTGCAGCTCAGAGTTAAGGCATGGCCATTAGTCAAGAAGACCCTATATAAGCTGCCCTGGAACACAGTAAAGGGAGCATTCTTGGAGCATTTTTGGCGTTCTTGTTTCCAGGATGACGTGTGTGTGTGTGTGTGTGTGTGTGTGTGTGTGTGTGTGTGTGTGTGTGTTTCAGTCTCCAGCCCCTTGCCCGACTCACAAACCATCCCGTAGTGCAGGCAGTACACTACAGGTGTAGTACACGTAGCACAGACGTTACCGGATCACAGTACACGTACTAGTACAGACGGTACAAAAAGTAACCATAGTAGCAGATGAATGTGACTCTGCTGCAGGAGAGAGGTCATTGGAAATGCTTCTCTGGGGACATTATGTGGAGATCAAGAAACCAGGCATGGCAGGATCTTCAGAACAGTATATTCATGTGTGGGCAGAGCAGGTGACAAACACCTGGAAAAGAAATGCGTGCTGAGGCCTGTGGAGTGGAACGGAATTGAGTATGACTACAGAATACTGGGCGAAAGCAAAGGGGCATTGCAGAACAGAACTGAAAAGGAAGACAGAGGCCTTTAGCTTGTCTGTTTTTATCAAAGACTAACCTTGCTATGTTCTCCAGGCAATTTTTAAATTCCAGAGAACATGCGTGATGGTTAATTTTTATAGCCAATGCCACCATCACGGATCACTAGAATGAAGGTTTGGGAACACAGTGGAAGGCAGCAGTATGAGCACCCTCTAGGAGAGGTGACTGACCCCATCGCGGAGGGCTCAGCACTGAAAGCAGAGGACAAGGTAAGAGCTGCCTTCTGTGATCCCAGAGTCCCCAGGGAAACACTGCCAGGACTGCCAGTCCTTGCCAGAGTGTGAGTCTAACAGGCAAGATCTAACAAGAAGATAGGAGGAACCCAAGTGTCCCTGGTCACCAAGTGCCAGCAGAACGCTGGCGAGTCAAGATGTTCAATGTATCAAGTCTGGGAAGACGTGATCAGAATCAAGGTTTCTAAGAACCGGATCATACTGTTTCACAGGTGTTATGTATCAGCATCAGCGGACTCAGTCCCAGAATCCCTCAGATCCCTTCTGGGTTGAATACATTTTAAAGTGGACCTTAGGGGAGGGTTGAATAGGGGAGGGGAGAGGCAGGGAGGGGAGCAGAGAAAAATGTAGAGCTCAATAAAAATCAATTTTAAAAAGCCCTTAAAAAACAAAACAAACAAACAAAAAAAGAGATGCTTCCTGAAAAGCACCCTGGAATTCACAGAGCTCGGTTGCAGAGTAACCCTAATTATCACAGTTTCCTAATCTACATGTGGTGTTAAAGGTCTGACTTGAGGAGACACTTTTATCTCACTTTTTTTTTAAAAAAAAATTATTTATTTATTATTTATACAGTAGTCTGTCTGCTTGTATGCCTGCAGGCCAGAAGAGGGCACCAGACCCCATTACCGATGGTTTTGAGCCACCATGTGGTTTCTGGGAATTGAACTCAGGATCTTTGGAAGAGCAGGCAGTGCTCTTAACTGGTGAGCCATCTCTCCAGCCCCACTTTTATCTCACTTTATTTTTCCTCCTGGTCCAATTTTCTCCAGAGGTTCCCAGTTTTTGGACCTCAAGAAGGGCTCACAGATCAAATTTATACTCTTTTTTTCTTGTGTCCTCCCAGCTGTAAAAACCAGCATGCCAACACCCCCATCTCATCCTGTTTTAAAATGTCTTTCCTGACAAATCTGAAGTCAGTGCGGAGGATAGCATCTGTGTGTTTTATTCTTCATTGTGATTTTTTTCCCTTTCAGGGCCAAGTTGTCTCTGGGAGGACAGCTGAACCCAGCTGCATGTCTTCCCACCCACAGCAAAGGCAGTATGACTCACACCAGTCTCCTACAGCCGTGTCCCATATGCGCGATCTCTCTTAGATGACTTGGGCTCACACCTGCTCTTCGAGGAGGCATGCCACTCCATTGCATTTGGAGACAGGCAGCTACATTGGCATTCTCCCAAAGGAGGCTCTATACTCGGACAGGTTGGCCTAGGGTCCATGCTTTACCAACCATCTAGGAAAGGGACAAACCCTCCCTGTGACACAGGGGGAAGTAGTCATCTGTGATCGCTTCCTGACTGCTCTACCCTCAAACAGATCAGCTTCCGTTGCATATCCTATCATCCACTGTATGGGCCATGCAAATGCATCTCCCTATAGCTTATCTTTGCTTCTGTCAGTCTTGGTTTGGGTACCAATTATGTTGCATGAGTTTTCCTGGGGAGATGAGCAAACATTTCTTCACTCCAGATAGGGCACTGATGGCAGACCAAAGAAATCATTTCACCCAGTGCTTGCTTGGTGAAGCAATGAGTTTATTTGAGCTATTTACAAGACTACATGTGAGGGGTTACTTACAGGAGAATGGGCGAGTCAAAGGCAGCTGCCCACCCCAGCATCTGTGATACTCTGAAAGCTGTATCCTTGGAGCTCCCTGCACAATCTACAGGTAAATCCACTGAATTCTCCTCCAGGCCCATCCTGAAATTGCTTACCATTTATAGAACCTTGAGGAGGAATTCCATGAGTCTTATAATTTGGTGAGCTTCCTGAATCTTGTAAGATTTATGTGTGTCAATCTCAAGAGCCTCCATCCTCTCTCTTCCCTCAGGAGGACATGTTTCAACCATAAGAAGATAGCCAGCCATACAACACTTTCATATGAAACAATTAGGAAAAAATATATAGGACAGTGTATTAGTCAGGGTTCTCTAGAGTAACAAAACTCAGAGAATAACCCCCTACAACACACACACACACACACACACACACACACACACACACGATTTATCATAATGGCGTATAGGTTATAGTCCAGCTAATGCAACAATGGCTGCCTATGAATGGAACATCCGAGGATCCAGGCTGGATGTTTTTTAGTTTACTCCTGTTTTTAGTATACTCTGCAATCCAGTAGGGTCTAATGCCAGAGAAGGAATGAATGTGGTCGCAAGGGTGAGAGCAAGCAGGCAAAGAGAGAGAGCTTCCTTCTTCCATGTACATTATATAGGCTGCTAACAAAAGGTGTGGTCCAGATTAGAGGTGGATCTTCCCACACAAACTATCTAGATTAAAGGTGTATCTTCCCACATCGAAGATCTGGATCAGAGGTGAGTCTTCCCACTTCAAATGATCTAACGAAGAAGAAAATACCTCAGGGTTGTGCTCAGTCATTTGGTTTTTAGTAAGTTCCAGATGTAGTCAAGTTGACAGCCAAGATGGAAAGTCAAAGCTGGACTATGGTGGGGCGTGGTGGTGAGTTTAATGCAAACAAGAGAGGGAGCAAGAGAAAGGGGTGGAGGGGAAGAAAGAGACACTTCCATGTTTTCTCTCATATGTGCAACCTATGTGTGTGTGTACATGTGTGTGTGCGTGTGTGTGTGCGCGTGTGTGTGCAAGAGAGAAAGACACGTGTGTAAGGTAGGAAGAAGAATGAAAGGACGGAGACCAGCAAGATGGGCAAGGACGAGTGAAGGAGGTTGTGGGAGTGGTCAATGTGAATAAATCATAAGATATGTGAGTGTAAAATGTCATATGCCAACTACAAATTAAACATGTTTACATTTATTTACTGTGTATGTATGTGTACACATATGTGTGCTCATAAGCCAAGATGCATGTGTCAGAGACAACTGGTGGGAGTTGGTTCTCTTCTTCTACCATATGGATCGCAGAGATCAGACCCAGGTCAGCAGGTTTGGAGCAAGTGCCTTCACTGTGTGTGGGGGGCAGCCTCGACAAAATTACCTTTCTGCCAGAGTGGAGGCATGGGAATTTAGAAATTTAGTAAAGAATACAAAGATGCAAACAAAAATAATAAAATGCAGAAACACGTAGGATAGTATTGGTAGCCCCCCCCAACCCACCAAGCCTTGACCCCTCTCCAGAGGAGGGTCAAGACAGTCAGCTAAAATCTTTTTTTTTTTTTTTTTTCGAAACAGGGTTTCTCTGTGGTTTTGGAGCCTGTCCTGGAACTAGCTCTTGTAGACCGGGCTGGTCTCGAACTCAGCCAGCTAAAATCTTGACCACTCCCCCAGTCTATTTAAACTGCTTTCCAGGAAAGTTCCCTGGTGGTCTCCCACCCCCTCCCCCCCAGAGCTCACCGAGAGCACAGGAATTCCATTATACCTGAATATATTTTAATTTGGCTTGTTGTGATTTGGCTTGATTGGGATTTTTACGTTGGCAGAGAGATCGCATTAGGGAAATTCCTAACAGGTTCCTTTGCCATCTCGCTGGCCCCAGCTTCTTCTCTAACAATGGTGGAGGTTTTCTGGCTCCCACTTTCACTGTCAATACACAGGGTCTGTGCAAAGAACCATTTAATGTCCATCACATGGTGTTCCTTGTTGTTGTGACAGGGTCTCTCTATGTCCTGTCACACTCTGCTGTCCTGGAACTCACTATGTGATCAGGCTCCCTGCCTCTGACTCCCAAATTCTAGGATTAAAGGTGTGCACACTACACCTAGCTATATGATCTTTTAATAGGGATACCTATGTTCTCCTTCTTGGAGGAAGTAGGGCTCAGTTTCATCTTCAGTGGGCCTCTTTTTATCAGTTCAGTTATTTTGTCTTAAAATAGGTTTAGCCCCTAAGTAACAAGGAGGGCTCAAGGGGTAACACAGGGATCTGCCTGGGAAGGAGAAATATAACAGATTTTCCCAGTGGACTGGGGAGTAGAGGGGGATAGGAATGGGATTGTTACAAAAAAACAAAAAAAAAAAAAACAAACAAAACCCTGAACCAACCAAATAAACAAATTAAAAAGAAATACTAATTCAACTGACATCATTCCAACATTTTTTTTTCATAGAACAAAATCAAAATTCTATTCTAATCCTACCTAGGGCTGCACCTCCCAGCAGAAGCCAGTCTGAGTTCACTGTTGTAGAATGTTACTTTTTTTTTTTAGATTTATTTATTTACTTATTATACAACATTCTGCCTCCATGTATACCTGCATGTCAGAAGAGGGCACCAGATCTCATTACAGATGGCTGTGAGCCACCATGTGGTTGCTGGGAATTGAACTACAGGACCTCTGGAAGAGCAGCCAGTGCTCTTAACCACCGAGCCATTTCTCCAGCCTCTAGAATGTTACTTTGATTACATAAAGGTGTGTTACTTTGTTTATGCTACATTTGGTTATGTTACATTTGTTTAATTACGTAAAGATGTGTTGAATTTGTTTTACTTTTCCTGCCTAAAGCAACTAATGGTCTAATAAAAAACTGAATGACCAATAGCTAGGCAGTAGAAGGATAGGTGGGGCTGGTGGGAAGAGAGAATGAGCTGGAAGAGGAAGCTAGGCTTGAGAAAATGAGAGAGAAGCAGATACCTCGGGTCAGCAGTCGCCGCCAGCCAAGAGAAGCAGGAAAGTAGGACATACAGAATCAAAGGTAAAAAGCCCCGAGGCAAAACATCTGTGAAGAGAAACAGGTTAATTTAAGTTATAAGAGCTAGTGGGACAAGCATAAGATAAGGCCAAGCATTCATAACTAATAATTAGTCCCCATGTCATGATTTGGGGGCTGGTTGATGTCCCAAACGAAAGCCTGCTACAGTTAATCTTCTTTGTGTGGGAAACTCAAAATCATCAGGCAGCTGAATTTGTTGTCAAGTAAAAACACACAGAAAGAGATCTGAATGTCAACCTTCATTCTATCCTTGATTTTAAATGAAGGCTTGGTGATGTAGCTTAGGGGTTGAGTAAACAGCTAGCTAGTGTAAGACCCAAGCTTTTATCTCCAACCATGGAACTGCTTTAAAAAAATACCTTAATGACTGCAAACAACTTTAGTGTTTGGTTTTAGTTTTGGCTGCAGGCAGTCTGTGAGCTATAATTCCCTGCCTCAGCTCCTCCTGGCTGGGGTGGTAGAAGAGAGCCACCACATCTACCTTAACATAAGAGCAGCCATTAGCCAAGTGCTATTTAGCTGCCTTAAAGGTAATACAATTCTAACAAGGAGACACACCCAATTAGTGTGAAAATAAAGGCTGTAAGGGTTGGAAAATGTAAAGCGAATGAGTCGACAAGTGGTTCAGGGCTATAGTGCTACAGAGAAATTATCTTACAGCTTTAAACTGATCTGCACCCTTTTTTTTTTGTTGTTTGTTTGTTTTTCAAGAGAGGGTTTCTCTGTAGCTTTGGAGCCTGTCCTGGAACTAGCTCTCGTAGACCAGGCTGGGCTCAAACTCACAGAGATCCGCCTGCCTTTGCCTCCTGAGTGCTGGAATTAAAGGCGTGCACCACCACCTGGCATAATTAGCTTTATAACCTACAAAATCCTAATCAGTCCACCAATCTCTGCAGATAAAGACTCCTTCCACGATTTTTTTCTTCACAGCCAAACACAGCTTCTCTATAGAAATTTTTGTTCAATATATATAGGTACAATAAATAATATGTATAAATAAAACATAATATATTCATAAGTCACCACCTTTGGCTGTTGAGAAGGTTCAGTGGGTAAAGGCTCCTGCCTCCAAGCCTGATTACCCAAATTTGATTCCTGAGCCCACATGGTGGAAGGAAGAGAGCTGACTCCACATACATATACATACATGTCACAAAATAGATAAATGCAATATTTTTATATTTACTTATTGTTTTTTGTGAGCCAGAGTTTCTTTGTGAAGCCCTAGCTTTCAATTGGAACTAGCCAGTTTGTAGCCTACACTGGCCTTGAACTCATAGGAATCTTCCTACCTCTGCCTCTGTGTGCTGGGTTTAAAAGCATGAACCATGGTACCCTGCAAGTGATCAGGTTTTATTCTGACTTTTTTGTATGCATTACAACTAGAATAATTCGGGTCACCCACAATTTGGTAAATAGCAGTCTTTTATTACTGTGTCTCCTCTAACTCAAGCCTTAGATATCAAACAACGATTTGGTTTTTGTTGTAGTTTTTTTTTGTTCTGTTGTTTTTGGTTTTTTGAGACAGTGTTTCTCAGTGCAGTCCTGGTTGTTCTGGAACTTGTTCTGTAGACCAGGTTGTCCTCAGAGAGCCGCCAGTCCCTGCCTCAAGTGCTGATTCTTGAGCTTGGCGACCTAGAGAAGTGCTGTGACTCCCAGTTACACCCCTGCTCTACAGTACTTTTTCTCACACAAAATATCCCTTTTGCACTTGCACTATCTTCTAGGCATTTCCTTCACTACGGCGCACCACGCCCGTCTGCGCTCCTTGCGCTACCTTACCGTTTGTGAACCAGGCAAGGGGCTGGAGAGTGAAACACACAGAGACTCCGGTCATCTTTGAAACAAGCTGAAACAAGTATTCACAGCTCCCAACACTTCACAGTAACTTTTCTTTTATTTATTTCTTTTTTTAAAAGATTTATTTATTATGTATTCAGTGTTCTGCCTGCATGTATCCCTGTAGGCCAGAAGAGGACACTAAATCTCATTACAGATGGTTGTGAACACACGTGGTTGCTGGGAATTGAACTCAGGACCTTTGGAAGAGCAGGGAAAGCTCTTAACCACTGAGCCATCTCTCCAGCCCCACAGCTACTTTTCTAGAGATTTTCTTGAAGGAGTGTTGGTTCAGTTTGTTTAGGATCTTATAGTGATTTAGTTTTAAGAAAGGCCCGGTCTTCAGAGAAGCAGACCCTCCAGGAGGGCATAGTGTAAGACGAGGGTTTAGAAAGGTACTAATTACAGGTGACTGCTTTACAGGCATTATGCAAAATCTCACGGTTCCAATCTGAATGAAACCGAAACTGCATTATAACAGGCTCTAAAAAAAAATCCTGCCTTTTACAAGACGTCTTTCTTTCTTCTGCCACACGTCTGCCTAAGATCTGTAGCTTTTTCTTTGAGACACTGCAGGGAACAAGTTCTCCCGGGAGACAGCAGGGTTAGAAATAAGAACCCCGTCCGAGTAGGCCCCAGGCCTAGCGGCGTGCCCCAGAACCATGGACACCGCCAAGGGGGGCGCTCTTGAGGCCGGGGAGTCCGGGAAGACATAGTTACGAGCACGCACCTCCGGCAGGGACGGAGCCCCCTACACTTGGGAGCTGAGGCTGGGGAATGGAGTCATCCTAGATAGCATTGAAGCCGTCGCGGAAGGAGTTGGAACATAAAGCACTTTAAGGCGCACGCGCAGAGGAGGTTGCTTCCGGTTTCTTACCCCCATCCCTTAGCCCCCTCTCAGAATTCTGCTCCACCGGGCTAACGCATCAGTAGCCCCGCCCCTAAGCGTTAACCCCGCCCACCAAGGCCCCGCCCCTCCCGCCCCCCGTTCTATTTAATTGTTGGGTTGTCAGCTCTGCAATCCCGCTGA
Organism: Alexandromys fortis; assembly: GCF_014885135.2. Taxonomy (NCBI): domain Eukaryota; kingdom Metazoa; phylum Chordata; class Mammalia; order Rodentia; family Cricetidae; genus Alexandromys; species Alexandromys fortis. The sequence goes on along the minus strand of NW_026067958.1, from coordinate 6,788,734 downwards.
CGGCCAGCAGGGGGCAGAGTTCGAGCCTGCGACTTTTTTCCTCCTCCACCCGCTTCGGAGGCGGTGGGCGGGGAGGGGGGGGTGAAAGTGGGGGGGGGAGGAGAGGAGGGCGGGGCCAGAGGCCCCGAGGCCCCGAGGCCCCGTGCGGTCGGCCGCTCGCGCTACTCTCTGTTCGCGTCGGCGGAGAGGCCGCGACGATCGCATCAGAGCTGACGTGGGTGCGACGTGGGGCCGCCGTCGCCGGGTTGCCTGGGCGGCGGCCGTCGGGCTCTGCGTCCCCACCTCCTCCCGTCGTAATCAGTGACGAGCCCGCTACGTAAACCCTTCGCGGCGGGTAAGTGGCGCGCCAGCCTCGCATCACAGCCCGCGGCGGGCGGCGGCTCCTCGGGACGGGGCCTTCCGCCCGGCCCGGCCCTGCCCGGCCCTGCCCTGCCCGCATCGCCGCCCGCCCGCTCGCGGCTCGCCACGGAGAGCTCAGAAAGTCCCGAGCGGGCAGCCGGCCGTCCGCGCTTCACCTTGGTGCCGGCGGGAAAGCCGGGCGGCCGCTCGGGCTCCTCAGCGGCCCCGGCGCCGCCGTCACGCCTTCGCCCCAGTGTTGCGTACGCGGTGTAGATAGAGAAATAACGAACCCCACGTCTTCAAAAAGCGAGACGCGGAGTCACCACGATCGAGCCATTTGGTCCCCACACGCCACAGAGCCGGTGTGTCGGGGGAGGGGGAGCGGCACGGCGAGGCGCAGTTGGGGTCCCTTGGTCTCTGACGACTTGAATCCCCAGAGCCGCGGAGTAGGGGAGTTCTCCCCTCTTTCCGCGGCAGACGCTTACGGTGCCAACCCCCCACCCGGGAAAGCTGGTGTCTGCTCGCCGTCGCCCCAAAGTCGAGCTAGAGCCCCTTGGTCCTCGTGGTTTAGGTGACCTGCTTTTCTGCACGGTGTGAGGCGGGGCCGACCGGACTGCCTTCATCCAGCATCACATTAATTACAATAATAGTTTATGGTCGTATTTTCACCCCGGCCGCCTCGACTTTCTTTCTTGCAGTTTTTGGTAACAAGCTTGTTTCCCTTCGTAACATACCTGTTCTTTGAATTTCTGAACTTCAGACTCCTCAGATTGTTTTGTCCAATAAATGTGATTATTTATCCGAAGCCTTTTTTTGAGTGAGTGAGTGAGTGAGAGAGAGAGAGAGAGAGAGAGAGAGAGAGAGAGAGAGAGAGAAAGACTGAGAGACTGAGAGACTCAAGTAACTCAGATTCTTGAACTGGTTATGTAATGGATGACCTTGAACCTCTGACCCCCCCCAGGTCACCTCCTGAGTGTTGGGATTTACCATAGTGCCATAGTGTGTATGTTTAAACCAAACAAAACTTTGGAAAGAGGTTTTAATTCTTCACATGTGAACTGTAATTGCCATTCTAAACACTGAAATGACACGAGCTATTTTGATGAAACTGTAAATAGATCAGTGTAACTAGTTTTCCCAAGTGACAGTGCTTCATGTGTAATTTTGGAAGTGTGAAATTGTAGTCACAGTGTATCTGTTTGTAAGATGTGAATAAATTTTTAAATGTATAAACATAGAGGAACTTTTAGTCTTTTTACTTTTACATTGTGCCCAAAAGTTAATGAAATTTCCCTATACTGAAAATTTAACATCCTCTATCACCAAAGAGGATAGACTATATTCTGGTCTTTACAGGTAAATGACTGCATGCTCACCCAGTCTTGCTTAGAATATAGCATATTATCAAAAAATATTAAGATACATGGGCATCCTGACCAAATCTTTTCTAATATAAGCATTTCACATTTTCTTTCTCTTAATATCATCTGAATAAATATTGGGCCATAAAATTGAGTCAGGCTATTGCTGAAGGTAGGCAGTCTGCTGGGATGCTTAGAATTGCCCTGTCCCATTTAGATAGACTTCTTTAAATAATTTTAAAAAAATGATTTTTAAGGTGTGTGTGTGTGTGAGAGAGAGAGAGAGAGAGCGGACACATATGCTGCTACGTATATTTGGATGCTCTCTGAGGTCAGAAAAGTGTGTGTGTGATCCCTTGGAGCTGCCTGGTTTGGGAGCTTGGCACCTGAACTCAGGTCCTCTGGAGGAATAGGAAGGGTTGTTAATAGCCGAGCCAGCTCTCCAGTCTTTCTTTCTGTTTCTGTTTCTTTTCTTTTCTTTTTTTTTTTTTTTTTTAAGTTTTTCGAGACACGGTTTCTCTGTACCTTTGGAGCCTGTCCTGGCACTAGCTCTTGTCGACCAGGTTGGCCTCGAACTCACAGAGATCTGCCTGCCTCTGCCTCCTAAGTGCTGGGATTAAAGGCTTGCGCCACCACCGCCCGGCTTCAGTTTTCCAGTCTTTATGTAGACTCTAGAAATGAAACTGAACAGTGTGAACTCTTGCCGTTAGAGAGGCTGTATTTTTTTTTTTTTTTTTTTTTTTTTTGATTTTCGAGACAGGGTTTCTCTGTAGTTTTTGGTGCCTGTCCTGGAACTAGCTCTTGTAGACCAGGCTGGCCTCGAACTCACAGAGATCCTCCTGCCTCTGCCTCCGGAGTGCTGGGATTAAAGGCGTGCGCCACCACCGCCCTGCGAGAGGCTGTAATTTTTACAACAGTGTTAGAACTATTGGTTGAGAGGAAATAAACCTGAAAAATCTGAAATTTCAAAGTGTATTTTTACTTTATTGAACTGATGAGTTTCATATATGAAAACACTTTTTGTTGTTTGTTTTGAGACAGGATCTCACTGTGTGTGTCCCAGGATGTCCTTGAACTTGTCATTCTGCCTCAGCTTCCCCAAGTGCTGGAATTATACCTGTGTGCCACCAGACTTGACCAAAAACCAGCTTTGAAAAGACATAAGGACATTGGATGTGGTTTCAAAATTATCAATTCAGGAACTTAAACACAGAGATGTTAGGAAAAATGTCTCACCTGTAACACAATGGGCATCAATAATTTCCTTCACTTTAGTGCTGTAACACTGTCTAGTGTTGGAGAGCCACAGAGGAAATACATGAAGGTTTTTGTTTTGTTTTTTGAGACAGGGTTTCCCTGTATAGCTCTGGCTGTTCTGGAACTCACTTTTGGCCAGGCTGGCCTTGAACTCAGAAGTCTGCTTGCTTCTGCAGCCTCACGAGTGCTGGGATTAAAGACACACGCCATCATCACCTGGCTACATGAAGTTTTTAAAATGTGCTTTTCCACCATAACTGTATAGTAATGAGTGTGATGTGTAAGACTGAAAGTTTTGTTTCCTAATACTGTAATAAGAGTACAAAGAAAATCACAGGTAATTTTAGCGGGGAGTTGTCTTTGTGGAGACCTTCTTCCCACGTAGAACCAGGTTGCTCTTCACCTTGGGATCCTCTTGCAGCTCAGAATAGAATAGTGTCTCAATTTATTTCTCTTTGATGGCGCAGTTTTATTTTGCTTGAAAATGTTGTCTTGGTTATTTTTCTATTGCCATGACAAAATACCATGACCAAGACATGTTTATAAAAGAAAGCATTTAATTGGGCTCCTGGTTCCAGAAGCTTAGAGCCCATGACCATCATGATGGGGAGCATGGCAGCAGGCAGACAGACATGGTGCTGCGGTGGTAGCTGAGTACCTGGATCTGCTCCACAAGCGTTAGGCAGAGAGAGCTAACTGGTAATGGTGTGGGTTTTGAAACCTCAAAGCTCACACCAGTGACACACCTGGTCCAACAAAGCCACACCTCCTAATCCAGTGGTTTCAACCTGTGGGTCACGACCCTCTCACAGGTATCCTGCATATCAGATAGTTATGATTCAGAATAGTAGCAAACTTGATTATGAAGTAGTAGTGAAAATAATTTTATGGTTCACTACAACATGAGGAACTGTATTAAAGGATCACAGCATTAGGAAGGTTGAGAGCCACTGTCCTAATCCTTCCCAAATAGTTCTACCAAGCACAGACCAAGCATTCAAATATTAGAGCCTTTGGAGGCCTTTCTCATCAGACCACCATGAATGTTTTCAGAGAATCCTTTTTCATCAATGATGAGTAACAATTATCAAACCTAGGCTTTGCATTTGCTAGGCAAATACTCTACCACTAAGCTACAGGCTCATCTTAATTTGGTAGGATGAAAGCCTCCAGGTTTGGAAGTAGGACGACTTTATCATGTATAAAGAAAGACACATCCAGAGGCTCTGGATGCTCTTATTTTTTATGATTGTGTGTGTGTTGCAGAGGCCAGAGCAAGACACAGAGTGTTGTTTATTGCTTTTTGCTGTATTTCCTTGAGACTCTCGTTGACCTGGAAGCTTTCCATTGAGCCAGGCTGGGTGGCTTGGCCAGAGAGCTCTTGGGATAACTATCTCTGGGGTTAATGGCATGCACAGTCATGCTTAACTCTTTAGGTGAGTGCTAGGAATTTGAGCTCAGGTCCCCAAATCTTCATTCTTACAGAACAAGCATTCTTGCTCTTTGAGCTATCTTTATAGCCTAGAATGCTTTATTTTTATTTGTTTATTTTGAGGCAAAAGTCTCCTGTTACCCAGGCTAGACTCAAACTTCCTGTGTAGCTGAGGGTGGCCTTGAACTAACAGTCTTCTTGCTTCTACATCTCAGGTGCTGGGCAGATGTTGTATTTGTGAAATTGCCAAAGCAATTACATTTGGTTAGTCATGTTACTTAAAGACGTTTTAAAAAAGATTTTTATTTTACACGTGTGTTTTGCATGCATGTATGTCTGTGTAGCACATGCATGCCTATTACTCACAAGGCCAGAAGAAGTTGTCTGATCCCCTGAAACTGAGTTACAGATGCTTGTGAGCCACCCTATGAGTGCTGGGAATAGAACCCAAGTTTTGCAAGAACAACAAGTGCTTTTAATTACTGAGTCATCTCTCCAGCCCCTTAGGTATTCTGTTCAGATACTCAAGCCAGAATCAAGTTAGGTAAGTATAATAACTGTTTAAATTCTTCTCTCTAAATAATGGCTAATTCGAGTATCAATTTTCTCATATTCGTGTCTTTATAAATTGTATGTGTATGGGTGTCTTGTTTGCACACGCCTCCCCCCCGTGCCTGTGGTATGTGGTATAGAGCAGTGGAAAACGCCAGGTGTTCTTACCACTCCGCACAGTCTCACAGACATAGTTTTTTCGTTATGCTAATTATAGCTTTAGTTTTGAATTCTTTTTCTTTTTTTCTTTCAACAATTTCTTGCAAAAACTGAGCAGTGCAAGATTTAAAGATTTTACTGTTGGTATTTAAAAAGGAATAAAACCCTAAAACTTTGATTGTTATATACATGTCTTATGTAGTACTTTTATTTTTAAAATAATGCCCCCACAATGTGTTGTATTTATCTCTAACTATAGTATACAGCCCAAAGCAAAATTTTTTTTTAAAATTAATTTATTTATTAAAGATTTCTGTCTCTTCCCCACCGCCGCCTCCCCTTTCCCTCCCCCTCCCCCCAAAGCAAAAATTTAAAAGTCATTATTAATTATGTGTTTGTATCTTCGTGTTGGTATATGAATGTAAATGCAGGTGCCAAAAGCGGCCAGAGCTGTTAGAGTCAGACCTCCCATAGCTGGAGGAATTACACATGGTTGTGAGCCACTTCTTCATTTTGAACCTGTGCCCTCTGGAAGAACAGCAAGTGCTCAGAACAGTTGAGCTATCTCTCTAGCCCCCCCCCCCATACACACACACACACACACACACACACTTAGGTAAAAGCCACTTTCAAAACATGTAGCTTAGTTTTCAGAGGTGTAGCTTTCTTTTTAAATGATTTTATCATCTAAAATACTGTTTAACACAGTTCTAAAACTTCAGCACATGTGTCTAGCATAGTGAGGTCTGATAATAATCACATTTACTAATTAAACAGATACTGCTGCCAAGCCTTTGGGTGGCTAGAGAACTGCAGCTGTAGGTTTCATAGGAGTGGAGGTCATCGGCCAATTGGCATTTGGCCTCCGCCTTCTGAGTGCTGGGTTATGTGCTTTGTTAGAAAATTCTTTA
>NW_026067958.1:6757536-6779233 GCF_014885135.2 Alexandromys fortis | reverse complement strand
TAAGCGCACCTTGGGGTGCTTACACACATCATTAGAAATGGGCTAGCCCAGGTGCGAGAATTAGCCTGTAAGGGCTAGAGTTCATGGGCCAAGCAGTTCTTAAATGAATACAGTTTGTGTGTTGTTATTTCGGGCATGAGCTAGCCAAGCGGCTGGGGTGTTGGGGACGCAGCCCCGCCGCTCTTATTTCAACAGTGCTCTTCATGGATGTTTATGGGTGCTGACAGAGCATTGTAATTAATTGAAGCTTTTATGCCAGGGAGTGAAAACAAAGCGACATATTGGTGCCAGGTGAGCTAAGTGCCAGGCGCTGTTTCTGTAATCAAGTTTTCATGGTCATGGTACACAAGTCCCCACCAAATGTTTTCAGAAACCTAGATCTAGGAAAAGGAATTTTTGAACTAAGGTTTTGTACTTAATAGAAACTGTTATTTGCCCAATGCATATGACCAGAATTCAGGATACTCACGCAGGAAGATTACTGCCAGTTTGTGGGTATTCTGAACTACAGAGAATCTGCTTGAAATACCAAAAAACAAAACAAACAACTCACACACAACTCCCCAACTAGGAGTGTACTTTAGTGATAGAGTGCTTGCCTAACCTGCATTAGGCCCTAGGTTTAGTCTCTAATACTACATATACAATCACACATAAAAACAATTAAAAATTTCAAATCATGCATGGTTCATACTGAAATAAACTAGGAACTCTGCTTCAACAAATCCTCACAAAGTCCTTCTGAACCATTCTTTAACCCCTCAGTGCCCTTATAATGAGCTTTAAATGTCCCACAAATCGCTAAAGTCAGTATGCTTAGAACTTAGCATATTTGTCCTTAAGATGAAGGGAACTATGGGTAATTTCAGGCGAGGAAATAGCATTTCAAACAGTGCTGTGGCCAAATGAAGCGGATTGCAAGAAGTTGAGAGGTTTGAATGAGGTGTAGGAGGGAAGGACTTAACTCCCTCTTGCCAAAATATGACTAGGGTGGTAGCTAGAAGCACGGCAGAGTGAACAAAGTTGAAGGGACGATGACATTAGGAGATAGAATTATCATAGAATTATCAGGACTGAACAGTGATTCTAATCCCACATTCCAAGAACAGCTGGATGTAGTGTTATTTCATTTGTATTTTAATAAGTAAAGCTGGCCTGAGGATCAGAGAGTAAAACAGCTGCATTGATGAGCCATGCAGACCAGACAGTGATGGGCACACCTTAATCCCAGTAGCCAGGCAGACCAGACAGTGATGGCACACCTTAATCCCAGTAGCCAGGCAGACCAGACAGTGATGGCGCACACCTTAATCCCAATAGCCACACTAGTTTACTGTAGAAACTGAGCTGTAGTGGTGCATGCCTTTAATCCCAGAACTAGAGAGGATTATAAAATGGGAGGAGACAGCTCTCAGTCTCAGTCTTGTTCTGAGATTCCTAGAGGCAGGATCGCCATTTTCAGACTGAGGTATATGTAAGAGTCAGTGGCTGGCTGCTTTGTTTTTCTGGTTTTCAGGTTGAGCCCCAATCTCTGTTTCTGGGTTTTAATTAATCGTGCTACAGCTGGACATTTCAGGTTCAGTGATGTGGCTGCAGAGAATGGATATTTGGTAAGTGTTGAGCTCACAGAGCTCATAAGGGGTAGAACTCCAGTTCATACTCCATCAACTCACAATGCTCTTTACCCAACTCCATCAGTGTTCTGAACTGGTCAGCCACATTTCCACCTCAGGAACTGGGGACAAAGGTACAGTGTGAAGGGAGAGAACTGCTAGGGTTCTGAGTCGATAGTTCTGCCAGTCAGTGAAATCAGAGTACAGCAGGAGACAACTTCCGGATGGGGAGGGAGCTTTGGGTTAACTTTGAACATGTGTTTGAGACCTGTGAGCCCACCAGAGACACCTGGCAGATTCTTGGGAGCCTGATGTTCGGAAGAAGTGTAGTTTGAAGTGAAATTTGAGAATCATCAAACGAAGATGAAATGGCCTAGGAAGTGTGTGGAGCATTGCTGTTCATGGAGGCCTGTGTAAAACTAACCTTGTTTGTTTTGTTTTGTTTGTTTGCTTTTTGAGACAGTCTCACTGTATAGCACAGGCTTGCCTGGAACTTGCTACTTAGACCAAGCTAGCATTGAGCTCACTGCCTTCCCAGTGTTAGAATTAAAGACGTGCACCACCACACCGAGCTGTAATGCCAATTTTTAAAATTTATTTATTATGTACACAATATTCTGTCTGTGTGTATGTCTGCAGGCCAGAAGAGGGCACCAGACCTCATTACAGATGGTTGTGAGCCATCATGTGGTTGCCAGGAATTGAACTCAGGACCTTTGGAAGAGTAGGCAATGCTCTTAACCTCTGAGCCATCTCTCCAGCCCCCTAATGCCAATTTTTTAAGAGTGGATCAACAGATGTGGTTTATACAGGCTCATGCTTGTGACCTCAGCAGCAGTTGGGAGGCTGAGGTCGGAGGATCATAGTGAGTTTGAAACCAGGCTGAGCTAGAGTGAGATCCTGTTTCAAGTGTTTATTTTATTTTATTTTATTTTGTGTGTAGGTGTTTTATTTGTGTCTATGCCTCTATGTTATGTGTATGCCTAGTACCTTCAGAGGCTTCAGAGGCTTTCAGTTCCTCTGGGACTGGAATTATGGATGGTTGTGACCACCATGTGGGTTTTGGGAAGAGAATCCTGGCTTTCCGGAAGAGCAGCCAGTGCTCTTAGCCACCAGGCCATCAGTCAAGCCTCAAGATCTTGTTTCAGAACCAAAAATCAAGACAGAACAAAGGGCTGAGTGATGTGGAAGAAAAAGCAGAAGGTAGTGTTACACAGACTTCAAGAGGGTTAGAATTTAAGCAAAGTGGGGAATGCTGAAGAGGCATTAAGGGAAATGGAGCCTAAAAAACATCCTATAGGTTTGGCAACTTGGTAGCTAACCAGAGAGAGCATCTTAGAGAGAGGGTGGAATGAATTATTTCTCTGATAATTCCATGCCAGAATCTAGTTTGTTATTGAGGCTAATCTTTTGTCACACTTGCGATGCCAGGAAGCTGGTCACAGTGCTGACTGCCGCTAGGAAGAGGAAGTGAGTGGCTGCGCCTAAGTTTCACTGAATACCTTTTCCTCATATTTTTTCTTTTACATTGTGATGTTTTCTTTGTTGTCATTTTGAGAGTCTCACAGTTTAGTCTTAGCTGGCCTGGAACTTGCATTTAGACCAGAGTATCCTTGAGCTCACAAAGATCTGCCTGTCTCTACCTCTCAAGTGCAGAGATTTTTTTTGTACCCCCCCCTTGCTTTAGAAACATTTATGTTTTTCAGTCTGGGCAGGGTAGCAAATATCTTTAATCCCAGCACACTGGAGGCAGGTGAGTCTTTGTAAATTCAAACCCAGCTGGTCTATATAGTGAGTTCCAGGTAGTGAGGTCTACACAGTGATACTTTGTTTCAACAACAAGCAACAGCTACAGAGTATATCATTTATTCAGGACAGACAGAATGGTTTAGTGGGTAAAAGTGCTTGCTATCCATGCCTGATGATCAGACTTTAATTTCTGAATCTTATACTGAAAGGAGAGAATTGATTCCACAGAGTTATCTTCTGACATCCACTTGTCCACCTCCTCATATAAAATAATAAAACTAAAAATTAAAAAGATATTATTTGATGAATTATAATATTTTGTAGTGAAATATAGGTATCAGTTATTTTTTATTCTGTTGTCCTGTGATCAGATATTATCATTATTCTTTGTTTATATATTTGTTCCTGCTTTAGACTGCAGACTCTTGGAGAGCAGACTGTCTACACTCTGCTCTCCAGTGTCGCCAGGATTTTGCATAAGAGCTTGACATGTAACAGATAATGATCACTATTTAATGAACCAATGGTTCCTATCCTTTCTCTTGGTTATAGGAATTTTAAAGAGGATAAGATGTTTCCTCATGAAATGCTAGCATTATATAATTAACAGTAAGGGTTAATATCAAGGAATGGTGCCCTTTGTTATTAAAAATTTTATATTAGTATTATTGTGTGGGGGGGGGGGTTGGGGGGGCTTGTATGCCATGTTTTTAGATCAGAAGACAACTTTGTCAAGTTGGTTCTCTCCTTCTCCCTTTACATGGGTTCTGGGGATTGAAGTCAGACCACCAGGCTTATATAGCAAATGCCTTATCAGTTAAGCCATCTTGTCAGTCCTTCATTATTTTTATTTAATATGTATAGGTGGTTTGCCTGCATGTATGTCTGTGTACTATGTACAAGCAGTACCTGGGGAGTCCAGGAGAGGGCATTGGCTCGTCTGGAACTGGAGATTGGAGTTTATAGTTGTTAGATACTGTGTAGATGATGAGAACCAAATCTGGATCCTTTGGGAGAGCAAGTGTTGTTAACTGATGAGCCTTCTCTCCAGTGGATCGCTTCAGTCCTTTTAATGCAGGGGTGTCTTGTAGCTCAAGCTGGCCTTGAACTCCCTGTGTATCCAAAGAATGTTGAACTCCTGATTCCCCTACTTCAACCTCACCAGTGCTGGGATTACAGGTGTATGCAAAAGAGTGGCAAGCCAGCCCGCCTTTAATCCCAGCACTCTGGAGGCAGAGACAGGCGGATCTTTGGGAGTTCGAGGCCAGCCTGGTCTACAAGAGCTAGTTCCGGGATGGTCACCAAAGCTACAGAGAAACCCTGTCTCGAAAAACCAAAAAAAAAAAAAAAAAAAAAAAAAAGAGTGGCAAGCCTGACTGTTGTCTGAAGTTTCAAAGAGGCCCAGAGTTCTGGGAGCAGTGTACCCATGACTACACCCTGAATTGCTGGCATTCTTTCTAACTCTGAGATGAAGTCTTAGACATTTTGGTCTTTTTCTTTATCAGTTTTACCATATTTTACAATGTCAAATGTTTAGAAGTAAAAAAAAATGGTTAAATTAAAAAAAAAACATTTATCATGCTGAATGTATCCCTTTAAATTCAGTACTTGGGAAGCAGAGACAGGCAGATCTCTGGGTCAGGCCAGTTTGGTCAATACTGTGATTCCAGACCAGCCAGAGTTGCATAGTGAATCTTATCTAAAAAAAAAAGTTTTATTTATGTGTCTCTGTGTGAGTATGTACATATGTGTACTGATGGTGAAGACCAAAGGAGAGCATTAGATAAATTCCTTGTAGCTGGAGTAACAGGCAGTTGTGAGCCACCCAATGGGCAGGAACCAAACTCAGGTCTTTGAAAGAGTACAAGTACTCTTAGTCATTGCGCCATTTCGTGAGCCCCTCTCTTCAACCCTCCTCCGCCTTTATTATTATTATTTTTTAGACAGGGTTTCTCTGTGTTAAAGTCCTGGCTGTCCTGTAACTCTATCTATAGATCAGGCTGGCCTTGAACTAACAGGGATCCTGCTGCCTTTGCCTCCTAAGTGCTGGGATTAAAGGTGTGTGCAACCCTGCCCAGCCTATTTCTTTCTACAGTTATTTTGTGTGTGTGCACGCGTGTGCGTGTGTATACACATATATGTTTGCATCTGTGAATGCCTGAGACAAGGCATATATGAAGGTCAGTGGGAATCTGTTCTCTTGTCTTTGCATCGGTTTCAGGGATTGAACCCAGGCCATTAGGCTTGGCAGCAAGTAGCTTTACCAAATGAGCCTTCTTACATGACTCTAAAAATATTTTACTTACTTAGGCACCAGCCTGTGTGTTTGTTTATTCGTCTGTTTTTTTGAGACAGGGTTTCTCTGTGTAGCTCTGGCTGTCCATACCAGCCATTTAAAGTGACTGAGAGGAAGTTTTTGGATGAAGTGGTAGTTTAGAGTGCAGGCTGGTCCTGTACTGCACACCTGTAGTCCCAGCACTCAACACAGAGGTGGGAGGGTCTCTGTGAGTTCAAGGCCAGCCAGGGCTGACTAGTGAGACCATTTTTCAAGAGAAAAAAATTTTCTGCCAAAACTCAACGTTGAATTTAAGGTAAAAGAAAGTGGCTGAAAATTTTATTGCAATGGAGTGAAATTTAAGAAAATGATAAATTTAGTCTGGAGAGATGGTTCCAGCAGTTAAGAACACATACTACTCTTCAGAGGACCCAAGTTTAAGTCCTAGCACCACATTCAGGGGATCTGACACCTCTGGCCTCTGTAGGCATCTATACTCTCTAGGGGGATGGATACCACACTTAGAAAATAGAGCTAAGTTTCTAAAAAAAGGTAAAATGATAAAAATCATTACCTTTTTGGTTTTTATTTATTTAAAAAAGAAAACTATCTTTTTTTTCATTACACATACCAATCCAAGTTCCCACTCCCTCCCTTCTTTCCATTCCCTCCATTTTTTCCTCCCCACTCCCCATCCCATCCTCAGAGAGGGTAAGGCACATTGCTTTGGAGAAGGTTCAAAGCCCTCCCTACTGTATATATCTAGGCTGAGCAACGGTTCCATCCAAAGAGAATAGGTTCCCCCCCCAAAAAGCCAGTACAAGCAGTAGGGATAAATCCTGGTGCCACTGCCAGTGTCCCCTCAGTCTGCCCCAGCCATGCAGTTGTCAGCCACACTCAGAGGGACACTAGTTTGATCCTATGCTGGTTCCTTCCCTGTCTGGCAGGTGTTGGTGAGCTCCCATTAGCTCAGGTAGACTGTGTCAGTGGGTGTCCCCATCATGGTCTTGACCCCTTTGCTCATATTCTCATTAAGTTTATGAAGTTGCGTTTGCCTTTGTAAATAGTGGATAGCTGAGTGTTATACTGAGTGTGGGATTAGATGGTACTGCTTTCATTCCAGTGGATCTGAGTAATCCAGTGTAAGTCGTATGACTCCTTCTTCCTAGGAAGAGAAGAACATTGAGTAATGAATTGATAAGGCTTTTTTTTTTGTGATTGTTGTTTGTTTTCTTAGATGCTTTCACTATGGAACTCTGGGTGGTCTGTGACTATATAGATTAGGGTGGCCTAGAAGTCAAAAGAGTTCTGCCTATCTCTGCTTCTCAAGTGCTAAGATTAAAGATATGTGCCGCTATACCAGATATAATGGTGCATACCTCTAAGCTAGCACTTGAGAGGCAGAGGCAGTCAGATCTCTGTAGTATGATGCAAGCCAGCCAGGGCTACATAGCAAGTTCCAGGCCAGAAAGGGCTAAAGAAAAAAAAACCCTGTCTCAAAAATGATAAAAAGGAGAGAGAAAGAGAGAGAGAGAGAGAGAGAGAGAGAGAGAGAGAGAGAGAGAGAGAGAGAGGGAGGAAATTTCTAGTTCAGCACTGAGAGATTTAATTTTTTAAAAATAAACTATTATGACCTCCTAATTCAACATTGTGATTTTACTGCAGGATAAATAAAGAAGAAAACAAGGAAGGAGCAAAACATTAATTACACATGTAATAATAATGAGCAAATGTGTCAGGAAAAAGTATATGAGGACAAATGTAAGGTAGGTGGATATGTTTCCCTCTTCTTTGGAAAGTCTTGCCTAGAGCCAAAAGTTCCAGTGATAAGAAAATTAGTGGTGTCTGTGTACACACATGTCTTCATGTGTTCATATATCTATGTTGTCAAATGTTTAAATATTTGAGTCTATGGGGGACCCATTCAAACTATCACATCTGGCTTTTATATTTTTCTTTCTTTCTTTCTGTTTGTTTGTTCAAATTGATTTTTATTGAGCTCTACATTTTTCTCTAATCCTCTCCCTGCCTCTCCCCTCCCCTTCAACCCTCACCCAAGGGCCCCATGCTCCCAATTTACTCAGGAGATCTTGTCTTTTTCTACTTCCCATGTAGATTAGATCTATGTATGTCTCTCTTAGTCCTCATTGTTGTCCCAGTTCTCTGGGATTGTGAATTGTGGGCTGGTTTTCTTTGCTTTATGTTTAAAAACCACTTATGAGTGAGTACATGTGATAATTGTCTTTCTGTGTCTGGGTCACCTCATTCAAAATGATGTTTTCTAGCTCCATCCATTTGCCTGCAAATTTCAAGATGTCATTTTTTTCAGCTGTGTAGTACTCCATTGTGTAAATATACCACATTTTCCTTATCCATTCTTCGGTCAAGGGGCATTTAGGTTGTTTCCAGGTTCTGGCTATGACAAACAAAGCTGCTATGAACATAGTTGAGCACATGTTCGTGTGGCACGATTGAGCATCCTTTGGATATGATACCCAAAAGTGATATTACTGGGTCTTGAGGAAGGTTGTTTCCTAATTTTCTGGAAAATCACCACACTGACATCCAAAGGGTCTGTACCATCTTGCATTCCCACCAGCAATGCAGGAGTATTCCCTTTACCCCATAACCTCTTCAACATAAGTTGTCATCAGTGTTTTTGATCTTGGCCATTCTTACAGGTGTAAGATGGAATCTCAGAGTTGTTTTGATTTGCATTCTCTGATGACTAATTTTCTCTTAATAGAGTAAAACTTCCTGTAATATGATTACCTTATAGAAAGATACCATATATAAACCATTACCATAACATGAGTTCAGAAGTAAAAATATAACAAAAGTTAAGTTATTCCTTGAACAGTGATTTTTCCCATATTGCTAACTGAGGGTCTGAGGATATATGTCAGTGGTAGAGCACTCCCTGGCATGCATATAACCCTGGGCTCCCCGTCTTAGAGCTTTAAATTGGATGAATGAATGAGTAAATAAATAACTGGGAACTGGAGGAAGGTACTCAATTCTTACTGATTCTACTTAGCTGGGAGACTTGTTTTTAGAAGCTGCCTGCTGCCAACAGATTCAGGTACATAATTATAACATAGTATAAACAATGGGGAAGGAAATCTTCCATATCACATCACAGCATAAAGCTGGTGTATTAAGACCTGAGGATTACTGATGCTGAACTTTTCCTGTAGTATTTCACCTAATGCTGTTGTTCATACTAAACAGAACACTTGTCAAGAAAACAATTATGTGGTTGTTTTAAGTCATAAAAATTACGTTTGTTATTGTTTGTTGTGTGGAGGTCAAAGGACCACTTGCTTGTTTTGGATTTCTTAATCTACCCAGGGATTGAACTCAAATCACCAAGTTTGGCAGCAAGCACTAAACAGCCAATTCCTATAAAATACATTATTCCCTTAACATCTTTTGTGTTCATTGAGCACAAAATTATGTCAGAGCATTAAGACTCTATTACTGAGCCTATTTCCTTTGCCCTTTTTCCTTTTTAGTTGTTTTTATTTATTCTTCTCTCATATAATATATCCTGACTGAATCCTTCCTTCCTCCCATTCTTCCCAGTTTCTCCCAGCTCCTCCCTGTTCCCCCAGATCCACTGCTCCTCCATTTTTATTTAGAAAAGAGCAGGCCTTCCAGGGATATGAACAGAAAGAACATGGCATAACAAGATGCAATAAGACTAGGCACTAACCATTATGTCAAGGTTGGACAAGGCAACCTAGTATAGGATTCCCAGGATCAGGCAAAAGAGTCATAAACACCTTCCCTCCCACTATTAGGAGTCTCACAAAAACTCCAAGCTAAACAAACAGCCACAGATGTATGTAGCACAGACCAATGAAGGCTTTGTGATTACTGCTCCAGTCACTGCGAGCCCCTATGAGCCCTGCTTAGTTAATTCTATGAGCCATGTTCTCCTGGTGACCTCGGCCCCTCTGGCTTCTACAATCCTTTTTCCCCACTTCTGTTGGGTTCCCTAAGCTCTGCCCAATGTTTGGCTGTGGTTCTCTGTTTCTGCTCCTATCAGCTGACAGAGGAAACCTTTCTGATGATTATTGGGCTAGGCACCAGTCTATGAGTATAGTAGAATATTAAAAATTATTTCATTGCTTTTATTTATTTTTTTAATGCAAGTAGTGTTTGATTTTACCCTATGTTTCTGGGCCAGGCAGCTTCCAGTTTCTGACTATCTAGGCAGTATCAGGCATGGGCTCAAGATTTTGTGGAGAGTTGGTGTACCAGTCCTACCACTGGAAACTTTGCCTAGTTACAGATGACTGGTTCAGGCTCCATATCCTCCATTACTAGGAGTCCTCACTAGGATCACCCTCATAGGTTCCAGGAAGGTTCCAATCTGTCCTGTTCTCATCCCCACCCACCCCCAGTCCACCTGAAAAATCTGTTTTATTTCCCCTTCCCAGGGGAGTCCATACATTCCCCTAGAGCCTCCTTGTTACTTAGCCTTTTTGGGTCTGTGGGTTGTAGCATGATTATCATTTTATTAACAACTAATGTCTACTTAGAAGTGAGTACATACTATGTTTTTCTGCGTCTGGGTTACCTTAGGATGATTTTTTTTCTAGTTCCATCCATTTGCCTGCAAATTTCATGATGTCTTTTTTATTTTTAACTGCTGAGTAATAAATACTCTATTGTGTAGATATACTACATTTTCTTTATCTGTTCTTCAGTTGACAGACATCTAGGTTGTTTCCAGTTTCTGGCTATTATGAAAAAAGTCACTATGAACACAGTTGAGCAAGTGTCCTTGTGATGGGGTAGAGTCTCCTTTGGGTATATTCCCAGGAATAGTGTAGCTGGGTCTTGAGGTAGATTGATTGCCAATTTTCTGAGGAACCACCATATTGAATTCCATAGTTGCTGTATTAAGTTTGCACTGCTGCCAGCACTGGAGGAGTGTTCCATTTCTCCTCATCTGCCAGCAAAAGCTGTCACTTGTGTTTTTGATCTTAGCCATTCTGACAGGTATAAAATGGAATCTCAAAAAATAGATGGATTCCAGAAGTGAATATCAGATAGCTAGGTAAAAACAGTAGCCATGTTTCTAGATCCTTCAGTTATTGCCTTAATGTGTTTTTCTTTTTGTTTTTTTAGGCAAATGACCATGGAAACAATTGAATCACAACAGCATCGAAGTGTAACACATGCTGGGGCAGAGCACAGCTCTGCTCATATGCAGACTGAACAAATTTCTGTTCCTACTCTAGCTCAGGTAGGCCACAGGCAGGCACTGATAAAAGTTAAAATGAGTAGAAATGAGAATTGTATGAAGATTTTTTTCACTTATCTTAAACTCTCATATTTATTTATTTGACTGATGAGAAGATATTTTTGCACTGTAACATAGTCTTGGTAGTACCCTGACCCCCGCTGCTCCTAGCAATGTGGGAAGGAAAGAAAAAGACTTCTTTGTAGCATGTAAACTCCCAAGTTATTACTTGACTGGTTTGCTAATTCCAAATATATATAGTTCTAATATCATATTTATAATGTTGGTGGGAATTTTCTATTTGCTCATTATATATTTAGTTTGATCTTTATTTTCCTATCAGTTAGATTTTGAATTTCTTATTAGTTCTTTTGAGATTTTTGTATACTATATTTTGATCATATTCACCCCTTTTCAACTGCTCAAGTTCCTTCCCAACATTGTGTCCTCTTTTTATAATTACATTTTTTTTGTGTGTGTGTGTGTAGTCCTGACTGGCCTGGAACCCACCATGTAGACCAGGCTGGCCTTGAACCCACAGAGTTCCACTTGCCTCTGCCTCCTGAGTGCTGAGATTAAAATCTCTTATCCTCTTTACCTTGACCAGTTGGGGGTCTCTATGTTAATTTCCATCTATTGCAAATAGAAGCTTTTCTGATCAGGGTTGAGAGATGCATTAATCTATGTCTATAATGATAAGTCATTAGGAGTCAATTTAATACCATGTCCATTTAACAGCATAATGGTAGTAAGTTCTTCCCTAGATACTATGACCTGTCTAGCCATAGGCTCTGGGCCTGACAAAGGTGCTGGGCACAGGTTTCAACTTATCAGCAGACCTTAAATCCAACTAGAAAGTGGTTGGTTGATTTTGTGGTTGATTTTGTGGTTGATTTTGTGATGTTCATGCCACTCTTATACCAGTGGCATGTCTTGTCAGGGCAATCATTGTGGCTTGTGTGGTTCATAAGTGGGTGAGATTGATTAGTTTTCCCCCCAGTAGTGTGAATAGCGCCTTGCTGCATTATGGAAGCTAGTCAGTAGGGATAAAGCTTTCAGGTCACTACTAGATTCTATGACTCCGGTATGTGGCTTTTTCAGCAATAGAGTCTTACTGTCACATTTCAGAGGGTAACAAATAACATTAGCAGTAATAGTTTGTAGTATGTGGGAGTCTGTTGTACTTACTAGTCAACAACTCAAAAGGAGATGATCCATTCCTAGTACTAGGGTTATCTTTACTGTTCTATTGCTGTGAAAAGACACTGTGATAAGAAAACTTATAATAGAAAGTATTTAATTGGGAGTTTGCTTATAGCTTTAGAGGATTAGTCCATGATTATCATGGCAGGAAGCATGGTGGCAGGCAGGATTTGGCAGGCATGGTGTTGAAACTGCAGCTGAATATTTTATATCCTGATCTGTAGGCAGCAGAGAGCTAGCCTGGCCTAGTGGGGATTTTTGAAACCTAAAAGCCCACTCCCAGTGACACATCTCCAACAAGGCCAAACCTCCTCATCCTTCCTTTTTCTGCTCTAGTTTGCAGAGTGAAAATGAGATAGTGGGGCCTAAAAATGAAGCAGATTAAATCTCATGCAATAGCCAAGTTTACTCAGAGCATTAGATAATTTATATCCGGACGAGTCACCTGAGTAAAGTATATATATAATCACAAGGACAAGATGAATGTGGCAAAAACTTATTTTTTATAGAGGCATATGAACCAGTAATAGCCACTTGTAATGAGTAATCTGAACTGAACTCACTTCTATCTACTATTCCTGGAAGGGTATGAAAGCCCATTCCAAGAACAACCATGCTATGGAGGAATAGAGGACACAAGACTGCTGCCTTGTTTACTTGGAGCTTTCTCACAAGGTCTCAGAAATCTCCCACAGCTTCACTCATGGACTGTGTTCTGACATCTTTCCTTGTTTTATTTATATTTTTCATTTTTTAGTTAAAAGCAGGATATCCAATGGTTTTGATTTGAGATGTTGTAGAGCAATCTAATTGTCATTTGATGCCCGAGTATCCTATAAGCAAGCAAATTATATTTGAATAGTGAAAGCATTGTGTGTAATACTGTGCCACCAAGAACAGAGATCCAAATTATGCCTAGACACACTATTCTATTGATCAGAAAAATCTAGAGAATATCTTGAAATGCTGTTCTGAAAAGCTATTCTGGTATCTGGTAAAACAAAAGTACATATATGCCTTCTAATAGGAATGCAAATTTTATAATGGCCGTTGCAAAGAGGAAGCAATTTAAATTCCAAGAAAAAAAATTAAACACAGTCTCTTCCTAGATGAATGAATGTGTCTATTACAGTATCAAGGTCCAGGCATAAACACAGAGTCATTAGTAAAATAACTTCTCCCATGGCCTGCAGGGCCTTAACTTGGCCCCACCTTGGCAGACTTGATTTCAATAATATGGTGAATATTTCCTTTTGCCCTTCAGTTTGAAGTTTGCTATCTTTCCTGGTGACTTCTGCTTTCTTTCTGACTTGATTGCCCAGGGCCAGAGGAGCTGAAGAGGGATCTATAATCTTTCAGTGGCTCCATTTGCAATGGCAGATGCATACCCCTTCCCAATTTTCTGGAGAAGTAAAAATAGGGCAAGTTAATGCTTCAGCTTGCTTATTTCCTTCTGCACTAAAACCATGAGTCCAGTGCTGGAAATCGTCCTACAACATAAGCAGAATCTGAAACTATATTTAAGGGTTTATGAACTAACCATAATAGATAAGAAAAAAAGCCAGTTCTACCTCTTGGGCTAATGAAAAGGAAATATTAATAGATTGGTAAATATCTGGACCATGAATTCCTCCTATACTGTTAGATGAGCCATCAATAAAATAAGAATCTGTCTGTGGAATAGAAAAAGGTTAAACAATTTTTGCTATCATAAATTTAGTTCTTATGAAAAAAATCCCATAGTTTGCCAGCTGGATATTGGTTTCCTATCATTCCATAGTAATTTATGAATGAAATTTGAAAATTTATAAAGTTCTGTAACCCTCTTAAAAACTGATTGTTAGTTAAAAGTAATATAATTGTCCGGCGGTGGTGGCGCACGCCTTTAATCCCAGCACTTGGGAGGCGGAGGCAGGAGGATCTCTGTGAGTTCGAGACCAGCCTGGTCTACAGAGCTAGTTCCAGGACAGGCTCCAAAGCCACAGAGAAACCCTGTCTCGAAAAAAAAAAAAGTAATATAATACAGCAAATATCTGTAGTACTTTTCTTGCCTCTCAAGATAATATGCAAAGACATGTCACCTCTCCTTCTAGAGTTTATAATATATATTGATTAGTGCATAAGTAGGTAAACATTTTGATTTTGCTGACATGCAGCTCCTGAGGCTGGGGACAAATTGGTAAACCAATCCCATCTTCATGCTGTGCCCTAGCTTGCTTACTGTAAAGTTAGCCTTTTCTTAGGCTCCCCTATTCCTTATTAAAAAGTGAAGAGAATTCAAGATTAGATAGATTGTCACATTCGCTACACCTCCTTCTCTGAGGGTCCCCACTCTCTTATCGCAGAGCTGACTTCAGGTCCCTGATTTGTGATGCCGCTTGTTTACTGCTCTAGTTGGCGGTGTGAACCAGGGATAGCGAGGCCTAAAAATGAGGCAGATTAAAGTCTCATGTAATAGTCAACTTTATTTAGAGCATCAAACAATTATTAACTCTGAGGGTTAATAAGAGTCACCTGAGTAAAGTATGCAATCACGAGGACAAGCTGCATGTGGCAAAGCATGTTTTTCTGTAGAGGCATATGAACCAATAATAGCCAGTTGTAAGAAAACCCTACATCTCGGAGGGTCAAAAAGCACATTCCAAGAACGACCTACGTTATGGAGGAGCAGAGGTTATCAGACTCTTGTCTTGTTTACTTGGAATTTTCTCATAGGGTCTCAGAAATATCATACAGCTTCATTCATGGACCATGTTGTGACACCTTCCTAAACAGCTCAACAACAAGAACCAGACATTCAAGTAGTCCACCACAGGAGCTTTTATTTGATAGTGTATGATATCTATCAGGGCATTGCCACCTCTACTAGAAAGAAAGAACCTTATTCTGTTTCCCAAGATGACCTAAAACTGAGAATGTAGTTACTGTAGGCTGGTCTTAAACTCAGTGTACTGCTGCTTCTGCCTCAATCACCCAAGTGTGAGCTACTACATCTGGCTTCAGTTAGGTCTGAAACTTCAAAATGGTTTCATTCAGAGAATGCTAATAATACTTAATGCCCCTTGATCAGATCCCAAGATACTTATATAAATAGATAATAAAACAAATACATTTATGAATTTATTGGTTTATTAAATAGTTAAGAAAGTAAATGTTTAAAAGAATACCTACTGACTCGGCATAGTTTTAAACACAGAGACTTGTAGCTTCTGACTTAAAATAAAGCTTTGGAGTGGTGTATCAGTTACTTTTCTGTTGCTGTGTTAAAACACCATGACCAACTTGTTTTGGGCATATGGTTTTAGAGGGATAGGTGGCCATGATGGCAGAGTGGAGGAAGTTAGCAAGTGGTGGGCAGGAGTGGTGCCTGCAGCAAGATATTGAGAGTTCACACCGTGAGCAAAGCACGGAACAGAGAGAGTGGACAGAGAATGGCATAAGTCCTTAAACTCTCAGAACCTGCCTTCAGATATGTACTTCCTCCAGCAAGACCACCTCTTAAACTTACCCCAAAAGTGCCTGCCCAAATGGGGCTAAGTGTTCAAAGATGTGAGCCTACGGGAAACATTGTTTCAAAGCACCGTGAGTAATGAGCTTTATAGGTATTTCAACAATTCCAGTACACATGAAGTGGTGGTAAATGATGTATACAATGCAAAAAGAATGGGACATATAGCAGAGGAAGTAGTCAGCTGACTAGGCACTCTTTATGTGATTTTCATTTGAGGTAAGTACAAGGGCTAGTAGTTTTTTAGGTGGGTGTAGAAAGAGAGGGAAGAGTATTCTGGGTGGAGGGAGGAATGTGTGCAAAAGTATAGTCAGCATATGGGAAACTATAAATAAACAGGATTTTGGGAGGTGGTCTACTGTCTAGTCTGGGAATCAGAACTGGTATGCCAACGGTTATAGATAGTTGAGACTTTAAAGTACCTTGTACTTTAAATACGCTTAAAATATTTTATATGCCCACTGTGTTTAGAATACTAGTAGCCCTGTGGAGATGGGGTTGAAAGTCAGTGAACTAATAGGCAGGCCATTACTAGGATTCTGGTGGAGCCATGGCCATGTGGGATACAGGAACTACTATAATTTTTCATAATTAAAAATGTATATTGTGTGTGTGTATGCATGTGTGCACATGCACATGTATCTGCAAGTACCAATGGAGGCCAGAAGAAATTATTGGGTCTCCTGGAATTGGAGTTACAGGCAATTGTGAGCTTCTCAGTGTGGGTCTGGGAACCAAACTTGGGTCCTCTGCAAAAGCAGCAAACATTCTGAGTTTCTGAGCTATCTCCAGCACCCTATCCCCAGAATCTTAAATAAAATATTTATTTATTTAGTGTGTGTATGTGTGTGTGTGCTGGCACACATAGGGCTAAAAAGTTGACTTGGCAACCTAGTTACCAAGCTTGATGACCTGAGTTGGATTCTTAGGACCTCCATGGTGGAAGGAGCAAACCAATACAAACAGCTGTCCCGCTAATCTCCCTTCACGTGTGCAGTGACACTGGAATGTCCCCCAAGACGCACACAAATAAGTGATAAGTAGATAAGCAAGCAGGAAATGAATAAGAAAATGAAAAATAACATAAAACTGTATTTTAGCATCTAGAGATGTTAATCATGTTATAATAATGTTGTAATCATTTTGACATTTTTGTGCATATCCTTCACTATTTTATCTATGAGAATAGAATAGAATGAAAAGTATTTTTTCCACTTTGGGTGTTTCTGTTTTATTTTGCTTTTAAGCTGTATTTCCTGGTCTCAAATTCTGCCATTTCTTGCTGAAGTCACAGTTGAAATAAACCCTTCTTTTTGCCTTTTCTTTCTTTTCTTTAAGTGCTGACTCACTAACTTCTGCTTATACCATTTCTCCAGAGACATCTGCTGAGCAGTCAGTAAACTAGGTCCCGCTCATTTTAAGTTGATAAATGTGCAGTTCTAAGGGACCATCAGTCTGGTGAACTCTAGCTGTGCAGGCCTCAGTCACAAATTGCTGAATAGGTTACCACTAAGCTGCCCCCAAAGCACTTGTAATTTATGCAATATGTATGTATGTATATTATATATATGTATATATATATATATATATATTTTGTGTGTGTGTGTGTGTGTGTGTGTATACACACGACGTGAGTTCCATGACACTCATGTGGAGGTTAGAGGACAACTTGATTCAGACATGTCCTAAGTCTTTATCCTCCTTTTTATTCTCATTACTCCATCTTAAGGAATCTATACTTTCAGTTTTCCTATCCTTTCTCCTTATTTAATTCTTTTATTCTATTAAAACCTAGTTTCTGGGCCACTGGGATGGCTCAGCAGATAAAGGTGCCTGCTGCCAAACCAAGCAATTGGACTTTGAATCCTGAAAGGAGAAAGCCAACTTCTTCAAATCATCCTCTAACTTCAATAAAATTAAATTTGAGGATGATAATTTAGACTTAAGTTCAGTTTATGAGCAGGATTAATCATTTAGGTCTTGTAGTATCTAAAACTACTATTATTATATAGTAATATATATTATATATGTATGTATAAATGAAAAGTTCAAGCCCAAAAGTATTTAAATCCTGTTACATGTGTCCAAAGGGGCTGATTATTCTCAGAAGTTTCTGATAACCAATAAAATTAAATTTGAGGATGGTAATTTAGGCTTCAGTTCAGCTTTGTATGGAGATTATTTATTTTCTTATGTGACCAAATCATCATTAAACCATGTGGAACTAAAAGTTGTGACCAAAATGCTCAGTGTCTTTTGTGTGTGATGTGGTTTGATCTCAGAAGCTGTGGCACTCCTGACCTTTCCAGAGCTTCTGCTCCTCAGGTCCTGAAGATCATATTTAAAAACCTGGAAATTGTTGATCTTGGTCTTTGCCTTAGGGCTCTGTACTGATGAGTGGAGAGAAGGACCCCACCAGGCAATGGCTGCACCGTTTTCATCTCTGTTCTAAGGTCAAATTGCAAGGTTTGTGTTGTGCCCTATGCCTATAATTCCTAGTACTTGGGAGTTGGAGGTAGAAGGATTAGGACTTCTAAGATCAGACTCTGTTACATAATGACTTCAGAGTCAGACATGAGAGTCTGTCCTCAAGAAATAAAAACTAGGGGGCTGGAGAGATGGCTCAGCGGTTAAGAGCATTGCCTGCTCTTCCAAAGGTCCTGAGTTCAATTCCCAGCAACCACATGGTGGCTCACAACCATCTGTAATGAGGTCTGGTGTTCTCTTCTGGCCTTCAGGCATACAAGCCAACAGGATATTGTATACATAATAAATAAATAAAAAAAAGAAAAGAAATAAAACTAGACCAGCAAGACAGCAAGGTGGCTTAACAGGAAGAGGCACTTATGATAGAATCTGACAATGTGAGTTCAACCTTCAAAACCCACAGGTAGGAGAGAGCAGACTCCCACAGGTTGTCCTCTGACCTCCATTTGTGTGCTGTGACATATGCATGCCCCCTTCCCCAAGGTATTTTGTTATTTATTGAAGCTATTTTCTTAAGTATATCTTCTGATACATAAGATTAAGAGCCCACCCAACTCTGAAAAAAAAAACTCATTAGTAATTTAAAGGATCTATTTTAAATAACCCCAAAAGAAACTCTTTCCAAAAATCAGAATGCTAAAAACCAAAAATACTACATATCTAAATAGCTTTAGTTATATTTACATACTCTGGAACAAGTGGCAATCCTCTTGCCTTAGCCTTGTAGGTGCTAGGATTAGAGCATGAGCCACCATACCCAGGTATTTAATTGTTTATTTTGTTTAGGGGTGTGTGTGTGTGTGTGTGTGTGTGTGTGTGTGTGTGTGTGATTTTGTCTAGATGGTGCCTATAGAAGGTGTCAGAAGTTGGCATTGGATCCCTTGGAATGAGAGCTACAGTTATTAGCCACCATGTGCGGGAGCTGAATCTTCTGGATCTTTTACAAGAACAAGTGCTTGTAGCTGTTGATCTCTCTCTCCTATTCCTTTAACCATTTTTAAAAATTGTATTTTATTTATTCATCTTGTGTGTTGGGGTAAATACAGAGGTCAGAAGAGTGTTCTACAATGTGGATCTCAGGAATTGCACTCCAGTTGTTAGGCTTAGCAACAAGCACCTTTATACACTGAGCCATCTTACAAGCCATGGTAATTTATTTTTTTAAAAATTTACTTTTTTATTAGTTTATGTGTGTGTTTGGGGGATGGGGAGATAGATGCTCACCTGTGTCCGCTCATGTGGCATCCAGAGGACTGCACTGGTTACAGGTATATTCAGGGTCACACCTGGATTTTTACATGGGTTCCAGAGATCCATACTCAGGTTCTCATTCTTACACAGCAAGTATTCTTGCCAACTGAGTCATCTCTCCAGCCCAGTTTTAGCCATTTGTTGTAAAATTGAACTTTTCTATCTTGGAACCTGAAACTGTGCCCATAAACAGGTCTCCTTTTCTTTTCCTCTTGCTATTCTACTCTACTCTCTGATTCCATGAAATTTAACTACCTACCTCCTAGACATAGAATTGTCTAGAATTTATCTCTTTGTGACTGGCTTATTTCATTTGTCATGATTTCCTCTAAGTTCATCTTTTTTCGAGACAGGGTTTCTCTGTAGCTTTGGTGCCCATCCCAGAACTAGCTCTTGTAGACCAGGCTGGCCTTGAACTCCCAGAGATCCACCTGCCTCTGCCTCCCTAGTGCTGGGATTAAAGGCATGCGCCACCACCGCCCGGCCAACTTTCCTTCTTTTTAAGGCTGTATAAAATATTCTATTGTATTTCTTTGTTATTATTATTATTATTTTGGTTTTTTGAGACAGCATTTCCCTGTGTAACAGCCCTGGCTGTCCTGGGACTAGGTCTGTACTCACAGAGATCTGCGTGCCTCTGCCTCCCAAATGCTGGAGGCACCACCACTGACTGGCCTCAGGTTTTCAATTTATGGTGTTCTGTTTTTCTGTTTTCAGCCTCTAAATATTTTAGATATTCCTTAAACACTTTTCCATCAAGACACATCAACAACTTTCCTGATCATTAAAGAGAATTTCATTTTAGTCCTTGAGGTTCATTGGATAACTCTTGAGATTTGATATCTCAGGCAGCAGAGTGGATAGAGCCTGCGGTCTGCTTGCTATATTGTGACATTCTCAGCTCTATTATGACATCACAAACCCCACCGTGAGGGAACCTAGCTACACACTGGAGCTGATCTACTAGGTGCTGATCGCATGCTGTGCTACAACACTGTGAGGTTTCCCTAGTATAAGTGTCATTTTTAGAATTTTTTTAAAAGTTCCAAAGCCAAGTGGAACCCTACCCTGATTCTTCAGATTAACTACTGTCTGTAGTGGGTTCTCAGTGGATGTGGTGGCATCAGCATAACCTATGCTTCAGACATCCTATAGAAGAAGATTATTCTTCAGGGGATCTGGATAAAAAGGTAAATCTTACCTGCCGTGTGTTCATTCTATATGCTGTCAAAGCCCCGGGAAAAAGCCTCAAATTATAAAGTATAACACATACCACCTTTATGTTTTTACCTTGTTTTGAGAAGATGCCTGTTTGATTTTTGGAATGAGATCTGTACAGTCTTAGCTCTCTCTCTGACTTTTGCCTTCTTTACTTGTAGGCTTTCTATGCAGATGTCCCCTCCCCTTTGGCACTGTTCCTGTGCCAGTGTCTCCTCCCCTTTCACATCAGATCACCATGCTCCTCTGCTGCATCTCTTTCTAATTCCTTGCTTTGATTTTTCTTGGAAGAATTGAGCACTATCCAAAACATTTGATTCCCCAATTGTTTTCTTCCTTTCTGACTTGGGAGGGCGGGACTTTGATTCTTTCTGCTCAGTCCCCACTGGCTGGGCACTGGCCTGTGAAACCCTGAGCAGGTACCCAGACATAGTGAATAGAAGAGAGAGTATATTAAAACATATTTTGCATTTATGTGAAATTTCTGGTTATAAAAATAGTTTTAGGGCAACCAGAGAGATGGTTCAACAGTTAAAAGTACTTGCTACTCTCCTCTCACCTCAAACACTTGTCTTTATTTTCACTTTACTACTTTCCATTGCGCTTAGGGATATTTCTCAAGTCATGGCATGCTTGCCTATCTGTAGTGATGAGGTGAGGAGGCCTGCTTTCCCCCTGGAAATAACAACACACAAACTGTATTCATTTAAATACTGGCCCATTATATCTAGCTCTTGGCTAACTCTCATATCTTGCTTTAAACCATTTCCAGTAATCTGTGTATCACCATGGAGTTATGGCTTACCAGGAAGATTCTAACCCACGTCCATCTTGGGCCAAAGCTTCATGGCGTTTGCCTATCTCTGCTTTCTTTCTCCCAGCATTCTATTCTGTCTTCCCCACCTACCTATGTTCTGACCTATCAGGCCAAGCAGTTTTCTTTATTAATTAACCAATGAAATAACAGAAACAACAGATAGATAGAAGACCCTCCTACATCACTTATCTGTTAACTTCTACCTAGACACTAATTCCCCAGTGTTTCCAAAGCTTTAGAATTCTTTTATGCCATAAGTAATTACATATGTCTACGGGTTCCTCTTGTGTTTTCTTTCTTTTTTTTTTTTTTTTTTTTTTTT
>NW_026067958.1:6702765-6756598 GCF_014885135.2 Alexandromys fortis | reverse complement strand
AAATATATGTTACTTTAAAGACAGTCAAATATCCAGTTGCAGGCAATATAACCACTATAACAATAAAATACTAATAAATTGGGAGAGGGGGCGGGAAGCCATATGAGTTTTGTTGTTGTCCTTCTGCCCAGTTAATGGTACCAGGGTGTGAGTTCCATCTTGTAGAACAGGCTTTAAGTCTAGCCAGAAAGTGTATGATTGTTCCTATGACATTCTTGCCACACAATTGCACTAAGTGAACATACCTTGCCGGGACAGTAGTTCCTACAGCACATGGGTTCACAGCTGGATGAGGTTGTTGGTTACTTTTTTCTTCTGGCAGCATGTACCGTGGAACCTAGCCAGCAAGGGATGAAGCTTCTAGGTTGGTACCAGTTTGATTTCTCCTTGTCCTATGACTCAAGTGTGTATTATCTTCAGCAGATGGGTCTTACCATCAAGTTCTGGAGGAAGAGCAATGGCAATAGCCTGTAATGTTTTGGGGGATGCTCTATGGGAGTACATTGAAAAGTGGATCCATACCTAGCACTGAAATTTTTATTTGATCGCCTATGGTGTCTCCATTATCAGGTAACATCTTTAAAGTCCTTTTCTATGTTTTAGGAAACGTCTCTAGTTGAAGTTTCTATGTATATTTTTTCAAAGATCTTTAGTGTTAGCTATCCTTCCCATACTTCTGTATCTTGCCTTCCTATTCTTTGGCCCGCTTTACCCTTCCTGTTATTATTTTCCCTTCTTCTCCCTCACACCACATGCCTGTGTTCTAGCACTCTTCACTTTAAGCCCACCCCTGTGGCACCTTACTAGTTTTTTGACTTTATTTATTTATTTATTAAAGATTTCTGTCTCTTCCCCACCGCTGCCTCCCCTTTCCCTCCCCCTCCCCCAATCAAGTCCCCCTCCCTCGTCAGCCCAAAGAGCAATCAGGGTTCCCTGCCAGTTTTTTGACTTTTATGGGTATTTTAATTTAAATAGAATTATGTAGAAACTCCAAGGTAGCATCCATGAATGAGAGAGAACATGTGACATTTGTCTTTCTGAATTCATGTTCCCTTACTCAGAATGATGATTTTCAAATCCATACACTTACCTGTGAATTTCATTTTTCTTCGCAGCTGAATAATATTTTATTGTGTGCATGTATCACATTCCCATTATCTATTCATCACTTGATGGACATCAAGGCTGTTTCCCCTTGCTGGCTTTTGTGACTATAGTAACAGTAAATATGATGAGCAGGTATCTCTGTAGAAGAATATAGAGTCCTTTGGGAATATGCCCAGATGCTAAAGCTGGATCTTTTTTTTTATATTTATTTATTTATTATGTATACATTATTCTGTCTGCTTGTATGCCTGCAGGCCAGAAGAGGGCACCAGACCTCATTACAGATGGTTGTGAGCCACCATGTGGTTGCTGGGAATTGAACTCAGGACCTTTGGAAGAGCAGGCAAGGCTCTTAACCACTGAGCCATCTCTCCAGCCCTAAAGCTGGATCTTATAGTACAACTTTTTCTAGCTTTCTAGGGGACCTCACACTGAGTTACATAGTGGAAACACCAGTTTGTACTCCCACCAACAGTGAATGTGTTTCGCCTTTTCACATAGACATCAGCATTTGTGGTCCTTAAAAAAATCGTAGTAAAAGGAGTCGCCATGGCTCTCCCACTCCAGACAGAGGCAGGTTAAGATCCTTGCTGTCTTGCCTACATTGGCTGCATAAACTTTTGGGATCAAGATACATCATGCTTCACCTTTACCTATATTGGTCTGACATATGTTATCATCTCTGCAAGCTGAGTATCTACAATGTGTCCTGCTATGGAGAGAGATCCCCATAACATCATGTTCCATTCATCCTATCACGTGTAAGAAATTCAAGGTCACCTATGTGACTACAGTTTCATCATCTGCGATTATGGCAAGAACATAATCATGAATAAAGCCTTGAAAATTGTTCCCTTAAAAAAATCGTAGTAATTTTAACTGGGGTAAAGTGAAATCTCAAAGTGGTTTTAGTTTGCATGTCTCTGATGGCTAAAAATATTGAATGTTTAAAGATGTATTTATCAGCTCTTTGTATTTCTTGTTTTAAAATTTCCCTGTTTAGTTTAATGCTCCATTTTAAGTTGGGTTTGTTTTTTGTTTGCATTCTTTATATATTCTAGACACCCTCTATCAGATGTCTAGGTGATAAAGATTTTTTCCCATTCTGGAAGTTGCTTTGTCGCTGGACTGATGACTGTTTTGCTGCACAGAAGCTCTTTGGTTTCATAACATCCCATTTGTGACTTGTCGGTTAATAGCTGTATTAGTGGGGTGCTGTGCACACAGCCTTCCCTTTGCCTAGGAGTTGAAGCATACGCCCTTCCTCCTCAGATTCAGGGCCTTACATTGAGGTCTGTGGTTCATTTGGAGCTGAGCCTTGTGCAGGTGAGAGATAAGGATCTACTTTATTCTTCCGTATGTCTGACTGGTACCATTTATTGAAGATACTGTCTTTTCTTCAACATGTATTTTTGCCTCTTTGTTGAAAATCAGGGAACTGTAGGAATGTGGGATTATCTTTGGTTCTTCAGTTTTATTATATTAACCAGTATGTATGTTTTAATGACAATACCATTCTCTTTTTATTACTATAGCTCTCAAGTATTACTTGAAATCAGGGGTGGTATTTCAGCAGTATTTTATTGTTCAGGATTGCATTAGCTAGTCTTTGTCTTTTAAGTTTCCATGTGAATTTTGAGATTAACTTTTCAATTTCTATGAAGAATTTTATTGAAATTTTGATGGGAATCAAATGCATTAAGTAGGATGGTCAGTTTTACAACATTAATTTTACCAATCCAGTAGTATGGATGGTCTCTTCTTCTAGTATTTTCTTCAGTTTCTTCAGAATTGAATTTTCATTGTGCAGGTCTTTCATTTCTTTGGTTAGATATATTTCTAGATTTGTTTTTGAGGCTGTTGTAAATGGGATTGTTTCCCAGGTTTCTTTTTCAATATGTTTGTCATTTGGTAAGTAGGAAGGACGTTGATGGTTATATATTAATTTTGTATTTTGTTATTTAACACTCTATCAGTGGTTGGAGTTTTCTGGTGTATTTCTGAGGGTCTTTTATGTATAGAATTATATCATTTGAGATAAAGATAACTTTGGTTTCTTGTTTTCTATTTGTTTTCCCTGTATTTCCCTCTTTTTTCTTACTGCTCTAGTTAGACTTCACAAACTATGTCAAAGAGGATTGAAAAAAGTGTTTATCTTTACTGCGCTGAGCTCCTGGAGTTCAACTGAAGAGAAGGAGGTGGGATCATATGAGCCAGGGAGGGGATCAAGATCATGATGGGGAGAACCAGAGACAGCTGACCCGCACAGTGGGAGCTCACCGACTCTGGACTGACAGCTGGGGAACCTTTGTGGGCCTGAAGTAGGCCCTCTGAATGTGGGTGAAAGTTATGTGACTTGATCTGTTTTGGGGGGGAGGGGTCTTTTAGTGGGACCAGGTACATGAACTGACTTTTTGTATCCCATTCCCTATGGTGGAGTACCTTACTCAGCTTTGATACAGGGGTGATGGGCTTGGTCCTGCCTCAACTTAATGTGCTAGACATTGTTGACTCCCCAAGGGAGACCTTACCCTCTCTGAGGAGTGAATGGGGCAGGGGAGAAGGGGAATGAGGGGAAGTGGAGAAAAAATTTTCTAAACAAAAAAATAAATTAACTGAAAAAAGAAAAAAAGAAAAAAGTGTTTCTCTTTGTCTTATTCCTGTTTTTAGTGGTAATACTTACAGGTTTATTTATTTATAGTTATCATTTTCATGATGTGGGCTCATTGATTCTTGATTAAGATATGTCTCCTTTATGACTAGATTCCTTAGTACTTTTGTTATTAAGTGATGTTGGATTGTATCAAAGCCCTTTTTGAATTTAATGAGATGATCTTTGAGTTTCTTTGTGTGGG
The DNA here is from genome assembly GCF_014885135.2 of Alexandromys fortis. NCBI lineage: Eukaryota > Metazoa > Chordata > Mammalia > Rodentia > Cricetidae > Alexandromys > Alexandromys fortis. Next base: position 6,752,636 of record NW_026067958.1, on the reverse strand, counting down.
CATTATACTTATTGAATTATGTATGTTGAACCATCCCTGTGTCTCTGGAATGAAGATGACTTGATTGTAGTGATGATACTTTTGTTTTGAATTTTTTTTTGAGACAGGGTTTTTCTGTGTACCCTTGGCTGTCCTGGAATTCACTCTGTAGACCAGGCTGACCTCAAACTCACAGAGATTGTCTGGATCTGCCTCCCAAGTGCTAGGATTAAAAGCATATGCTACTACTGCCTGGTTTTGGATGATACTTTTAAATGTTTTTGAATGTGGTTTGCAAGTATTTTATTGAGAAATGTTATGTTTATATTCAATAGGAATATTGGCCTATAGTCCTATAATTTTGTTGTTGTTACCTATCTGGATTTGTTACCAGGCATTACTGGCTTTATAAAAACAATGTGTTGAGCTGGACAGTGGTGGCTCACTCATTTAATCCCAGCACTCTGGGGGCAGAGTCAGGGATCTCTGAGTTCAAGGCCAGCCTGGTCTAGAGAGAGAGTGTTCCAGGATAACCAGAGCTGTTACACAGAGAAACCCTGTCTCTGAAAAGTAAAACAAAACAAAATAAAACAGCAGCAACAACAAAACGTGTTGAAAGAATTTTTTTTATATCTTTTATAGAAAAGTTGGAAGAATACTGGTATTAGTTCTTTGAAGGTTTGGTAAATTCTATGTCGAATCCATTTGACCCTATGCTTTTTTAGTTGGGAAACTAAAAAAAAAAGTTTATGTTTTGCTTGCGTGTATGTATTCAATCCTCTGAAACTGGAGTTACAGGCAGGTGTGAGCTGCCATTTGCGTAAATATAGTGACTGCTCTTATCTGCTGAGCTCTCTCTTTAGCTCCCAGTTAGGGGAATTTCACGTTACTAATTCTGTCTCTAATTGTTTGCTATTGGTCTGTGTAAAGTATTTATTTCATCATAGTCTAACTTTGATGGGTCATTTGCATATAGAAATCCTTCCATTTCTTTTAGATTTTCCAGTTTAGTAGAGTATAAAAATGTAAAGTATGTCTGTAATTCTCTGAATTGATAGTGTCTGCTAATTTTGTTTTTATCTCAAATTTTATTGATTCATTTTTTTTCTCTCAGTCTTTTTTTGTTTGTTAATTTCACTAGAACAGTAGTTCTCAGCCTTCCTAATGCTGCAATCCTTTATACAGTTGTGGTAACTTCTAACAATTATTTTCATTGCTACTTCATTACTGTAATTTTGTGACTGTTATGAATCATAATGTAAATATCTGTGTTTTCTGATGGTCTTAGGTGACCCCTGTGAAAGGGTCCTTTGACCCCCCAAAGGGGTTGAGAACTGGTGCACTAGTTGTTTGTCAATCTTGCTATTTTATTTCTAAGAAGCAACTCTTTGACTCTGTATTTTTTCATTTCCTTAATTTCACCCTCATTTTTGTCCTCTCTTGTCCAGTTTTGGGGTATTGTTTTTTATTTTTTTCAAGTGCATCATTAAGTAGTTAGTCTGAGGTTTCTCAAATTAAATTTGTCTCAAGACTTACTTTTTCATGTGTGTGAATGTTTATGTGCATTCATGTATTGCACCACACTCATGCATGATACCCATGAGGTCAGAAGAGTGCCTCTGAGCCCTATAACTGAAGTTGCAGTCACGGTTGTGCATTGTCATGTAGGTGCTGGGGACTGAACTCTGTAAGATCAACAAGTTTTCTTATCCACTGAACCATCTTTCCAGTCCTCTCAGGGTTTTTGTTTTTTTGTTTTTTGTTTTTTGTTTTTTTTTTTTTTTTTTTTTTTGGTGATAGATACTTAGTGCAATAAATCTTCCTCTTAGGCCTGTCTTCATGGTGTCCCATAGATTTTTGGTATATTATGTTTTCATTTTCAGTCAATTCTAGGAATTTAAAATTTTTCATGTTAGTTTTTTTCTTAACCCAGTCACCATTCAGTAGTGTGTCGTTTAGTTTCCATGAGTTTGTGTACTTTCTGTAGTTTCTCTTGTTGTTGATGACCAGCTTTGCTGCATTGTAGTTAGGTAGAATACAGGATATTATTTTCTTTCCTATTATAATTGTTGGCTTCCAGCACCCACATGGTGGCTCACAAACATTGATGTCCTCTTTCTTTTGACTTCCATGAGTAATAAGCACACATGTGGTGCTTATGCGTATATTGTGGATGCTTGTTTTGTGTCCTAATATGTGATCAGTTTTTAAAAATTTCATGGACTTCTGAAGAATGTGTACTCTTTAATGTTTGGGTGGAATGTTGTGTAGGTATCTGTTGGATCTGTTTGACTTATGGTATCATTTAACTCCAATGTTTTTCTACTTAGCTTTTGTCAGGATGTCCTGTTTATTGGTGAGAGTGAAGTGTTGAAGTCATCCAATACCACTGTAGTATCCGATATCTAGTAGTATTTCTTTTTATGAAATTGAGTGCATCTATGTTTGGTACACTTATTTTAGAATTGGAGTATCTTCTTAGTTGATTGTTTATTTATTTATTTATTTGTTTGTTTTTTGTTTTTCAAGACAGGGTTTCTCTGTAGCTTTGGAGTCTGTCCTGGAACTAGCTCTTGTGGACCAGGCTGGTTTTGAACTCACAAAGATTCACCTGCCTCTGTGTCCTGAGTGCTGGGATTAAAGGTGTGTTCCACTACCGCCTGGCTAGTGGATTGTTTATTTAATGAATATGTGGTCACCTTTTTTATCCCTTCTGTCTAGTTTTAGTTTGAAGTTTCTTTCATAAGATATCAGAATTGCTATTCCTGTTTGCTTTTCAGTTTCATTTGCTTGAAATGCCCTTTTCTATTCTTTTATTGTAAGATGGTGTATATCATCCTTAAAATGTTAAGCACTTCTTAAAAATGTAAGTTGTGCCATGTAGGTATAATACAGTACCGCCGTTTACTGCCCAGTCTAAACCTTAACTGTGCTGTTATTATGATAATTATGATAGTTCCTGCCTGAGTTCAGCACAGTTCAGCATGGTGGAGCAGAGCCAGAGCTGCTCCTTCCTCAGAGATATTTGGTGCCCCTGAGCTGAGCACAGTTTCAGGCACACAGCAAGTTCACATTGCCATCAAGTGAGCTGTAGCATTTTACTCACAGACCCCCATCTAAATGCTGTGTCTCCTGCAAGAGATAGAGGTCGTGCACAGCCCAGAAAGTCGGCATTTTAAAACAGCCAGTTTTTTCCTGCTGCTGAGTCAGGAAAATTTCTTTGCGGCACCTCACCAGCAAACAGCAAAAGGCTGTGTTAAACTCTATATTTGTGTCTAGAATTCCTTTTCAAGCCCTCTCAGGTTTTTAAGTGGATTTAGTAGACCACATTGGAGTGCCACTCTGTTGTAAAAGGAGCGGTGGGCTGCTTTTCATACCGCCTGGCTCCAGGGCACCCAGCTAGCTTATGCCCGAAATAATCACACGGAAATCTCTATTAATTAAATTTCTGCGTGGCCCATTATTTCTAGCCTCTTATTGGCTAACTCTCACATCTTGTTTAACCCATTTCTACTAATCTGTATTTCACCACAATGTCGTGGCTTACTGGGAAAGATTCAGCATGTTTGACCTGGCGGCTGGCTCCATGACAGCTCTCTCTGACCCTGCTTTCTTCCTCCCAGAATTCAGTTCTGTATTCTCTGCCCATCTAAGGGCTGCCCTATCAAAGGCCAAGGCAGTTTTTTTTTTATTCAACCAATAAAAGCAACACAAAGAAAGAAGACCCTCCTACAACAGCTTCCCACTTTCTCTTCATATTTATTTCAAAATTTCTCAATTGACCTTCCATTTACTATACATTATCCTCTGAGTCCTGACTCTGTTTTCCCATGGTCCATTTTATTGGTGAGGCTTTCCACTGAGATTTATACTTGGCTTATTGAGTTTTGCATTTCCAACATCACTTCAATTTCACTTTTCTTCAGCAATTCTGTTTCTGTTGAATTCTTTTTTCACATCTTGGATTGACTTTCTTTATTCATCTCATTGTTTTTGTTCTCAGAGTATGTTCATGTCTTCTATGAGTTATTTGAACAAGATTATAATAATTCTGAACTCTTCAGAAGTTCTTTTAGGCACTTTCATTAGATTCTATTATTATGGGATTTAGTTGTGGGGAAGTGATGTCGTTTTTGTTTTTGTTTCTACCCTGGGACTTGTGCATCTGGAGTAGTTAGTTGGTTGAATTCCTTCCTTCCTTCCTTCCTTCCTTCCTTCCTTCCTTCCTTCCTTCCTTCCTTCCTTCCTTCCTTCCTTCCTTCCTTCTTCCATTCTTTCATTGTCTTCCTCCAGTGGAGGTATTTACAGTGTTCAGGAAGTACTTAGTAGTAGGTATGAGAGGTCTACTGTCTTCTGTAGGACTGGTAGAGGGAGATCTGAGCAGCATAGGTGGGCCTAAGCAGGGGAAGCTGGGTTTCTTAAACGTTACAGGAGGCTGTGCAGGCAAAATTCCTAGACACTGTAGGTGGACCTATGGCAGAAGGCAATGGCCAGCATGTGGTTTCAGGATGGTATAGATGGGCCAAAGCATGGGAAGTGAATGCAGGGGGATATAAGGGCCAGGAACCTGGTGCACAAGGTCATGTGAGCTTTTAATGAGTAATAATGATGAAGTTTAAGTCCATTAACTCTATCAATATAGTTACAGGCTTAATGCTTATCACTTAACAGCTTCCTCAGAGCTAGTGAGCATATAGAATAGCAGTTTTGCAGATTTAAGTGCTTTCTTCTTTAAAGGATACATCTAAAATCAAAGGTACATTATTTTTAGTTTAGAAGTTTAATGATGGTCTCTTAAGCTTTTGGCTGCCCAGAGTTTGGGCATAAAAGAATTATCATTGAAGAATTCACTTAACTCACCTCTAGAATTTTAGTACAGCCTGTGTTGGAGGGAATTTACAAAATGTTTCTTCATTAGTTTTGCCTTGCTTTGTTTTTCTGAGACAGGGTCTCACTTATGTAGACCAGACTAGCCTCAAACTCACAGAGGTGTTTCTTTGTCTTCTGAAGGCTGGGACAAAAGGCATGCATCACTGTGTCTGGTCCAGGTATTGTTTAAAAGGCATATTTTTATATTATTGATAGGAATATATGTGCACCATGGTGTGTATGTGGAAGTTAGAGAAACAGCTTGTGGGAGTCAGTTCTCTTCTTCCACAGTGTTGTTCCAGGATCAAACAGAGGTCAAGTCTTGTCAGCAAGAGGTTTTACTCACAGAGTCCTTTTGGCCTGCATCAGGTATTTCTAAACCATTTCTGATAGAACTGTTGTTTAATATGGAGTCCTCAGACTGATACTTGAAAGATAGAGTGACTGAAAGCATGATCTCCCCCTTCCTCTATAGATAAATATAGACATGTACATATACATACACACACACACACACACACACACACACACACACACACACACACATCTTTATGTCAGCTTGCCACAAGCTGAAAGCATCTGAGTGGAGTGAGCCTCAATTAAGAAAATGAAGACCAGCCTGTGGAGTTTTAAATTAGTGATTGATCGGGGAGAGCCCACCCCATTGTGGGTGGTATTATCCCTGGTTGTCCTGGGGTGTATAAAAAAGTAGACTGAGCAAGCCATAAGCAGTAATCCAGTAAGCAGAATTCCTGCTAGGCCTCTGCATCAGTTCCTTTTTCCCGGTTCCTGCTTGAATTTCTGCTCTGACTCTACAGCTTCCCTTAGTGATGTATTGCTACCTGGATAAGCTGAAATGAACCCTTTCCTCAGCAAGTTGCTTTGCTCATGGTGTTTCTTCACAGCAATAGTAACCTAACTAGGATATATGTGTGTGTGTGTGTGTGTGTGTGTGTGTGTGTGTGTGTATGTGTGTGTGTGTGTATAAAATATATAATATATATATTTGAAGATTATGATCCATTCTTGCTTTAGTTCTTCAAATGATCTTATCTGTTGAAGCTGGAGTGTTTCTTCACAGGAAGTGAATACACAGATTGCAGATCCTTCTTGTACAGCACAACTTTTGAGGATATTTCTAATATTCTTGAGTTTCTTTGCTGTAGTTTCATTATCAAATATCTTACTTTTTTTAAAATTAAAAATAAAAAAGCAAATCATTGAGATGCACTGGTAGGACTTGTCATAGAACTGTAATTCTACAGAAAACTGTAATTCTTCAATATGAGCAACTGTCATAGTTTTAAATTTTTTTTCACCACCAGCCTCTAGTCTCAGTTACTGAAGAGGTCAGTTGGTAAAGCCCAGAGTTTGAGACCCGTATCTCAGAAAAGAAAAAGAAAAAGAAAGAAGAAAAGCAAGTGTGGGCTAAGGACACCTGCAGAGGGTGCAGCAGCATCTTATGGCAGCATGCTAGCCAAGTCTTCTCTTTGGGTTAAAATGGTTTTGTTTTGCCTTTCTGTACAAGTTAAAAGCATGTTTTATATTTTGCTAGTCAGTGATCTACAAACCGTCAGTGTTACTGGGTATGAGCCCTGACTGTGAAGCTTTACCAGAGCTGAAATCTCAGCCTGCCTCAGCCTCTGTTTGACTTAAGCAACAGCAGACTGTAATGCAACATTATTATAGAATAGCTATCACGAAGTGTTCTGTGCACTGCAGAACCTTGGCATAATAAAAGGTATTGTCTCTTATGTATAGTAATAAAATATTATTTACCTTTTGCTCTCTATTAGCATTTGTACTGGTGTGACAAAAACAATGGGTGGAGGATAAACTGTTGGCCTTTACTTGAACCATGTTACTAGCATCAAGAAGCATGATTAGCCTTTTTTCTTCATTGCCCTTCCTCTGAAGTGAGAGTTTCTGAATGGACTAGTAAGAATTGCGGTACAGCATGGCCCTGAGGTCCTCTGTCATGAGGTGGGATGTTCTTTGAGGATGATGCTGTGCTCCACTTAGCCTCGCCCACTAAGCCAGTGCCTTCCTAGAAGTACTTCATGGTGTTGCATAATCTTGAGTGGGTTAAAGGTCCATCCAAAAACTACATACAGATCAATGGATGTTAATGTCATTGGTTCAGAGTCAGGAATAACCACTTGTGAGTTTCAGAGTTGTGACAAAGAAGAAATTCTTTCTCACCTGTGAAAAGCTATAGTAATCCTCCTGCCCTTTAAAATCAACTGTGTGCGGTCCAGATTTTCTTCACATATCACCTAATGCAACACACTGCAGCTTCATTATGTAAGTATAATAGAGTCTAGATCTGGGACTGGAGAGATGGCTCAGCCATTAAAGGCTAGGCTCACAAACCAAAAATAAGAGTCTAGATCTGTTTGATTGAGACAAGTCATTAAAGCCAGGTGTGGTGGAGCATGCTTCTGATCTCAGCGCTTGGGAGGCAGAAATGGGGTGGGCATCATGAATTTGAGGCCATTCTTGAATGAATATATATAGTATATATAATTCCAGACTAACCTGTTTCAAAGAAACAAAGTCCAAAGTTGATGATATGGCTCATCAAGTGAAAGTACATGTTGCTACATGGATCCACATGGTAGAAGGAAGGAATCTATATTATATTTATGCAAAATAATTATAATAATAGGAAAACCAAAATCAAACAAGAACGAAAACCTTAATCATTAAAAAGAAGTTGTTAGTCTGCCATGGTGGTGCGTGTCTGTAATCTCAGCAGAAGCAGCTGGATCTCTGTTAGTTTGAAGCTAGCTTGTTCTTTGTCTCAAAAACAACATCAAACCCCAACCAACTGAAAACACATGTATACAGACAAAATCCTCAAAGTAAAAGTATTATCACTATTTTTAGCAAATAGTTTTGTTTTGAAAGAAATGTAACTTTTTCATGAAATGATAGCATGCAGTAGATTTACTATTGCTGAGCTATTGGTTGGTAACTTTTCCCTTTTACTTTCTAGTGTGATACAAATCAGTAGATAAAACCCTCTGGAGCTGTCTTGTATGGGCTTACAAGAGCCAGATGTGTACATCTTTTTTCAGCTTTGTGTATATGGTTTCCAGTTGTAGCCTGAAACAAGTCATGATGCATAATACATAGTTTATATCACAGATATAAACAAAAACTCTGTCAGGATTCGCATTTCCTAGGACCTGGTTATTTAATATTTACTAGCACTCTACTAGGTTGAAATCCAGTAGGTTTGGATAATGTAAATACTGTAGGGTTGATGAGATGGCTCAGATGATGAAAGCAAACTGCCAATTTAATGGCCCGAGTCTGACCCCAGGGAACTACACGGTGAAGGAGAAAAAAACCTGTTCTCTCACCTTCACATGCACACTGGAATACACAAAGTGGCACACACAGTGCATATACACATACCATGGCATGCACATATACACAAAATCACTCTAAATGTAATAAAATACTTAAAAAAACCAAGAAACTGAGGTCGTTAGCAATTTTTTAAAATTATTTATTTATTTATTATACAATATTCTGTCTGTGTGTATGTCTGCAGGCCAGAAGAGGGCACCAGATCTCATTACAGCTGGTTGTGAGCCACCATGTGGTTGCTGGGAATTGAACTCAGGACCTTTGGAAGAACAGCCAATGCTCTTAACCACTGAACCATCTCTCCAGCCCATTAGCAAGTTTTAAATATAAAGATGTCCTGAGACAAAATAGTTTGAGATTTAGCTGTGATGAGAAGGGAACCTTTTGGCAGTAACACAGAGATAAATGGCTTTTTATAATTTTACAGAGTTGCCTTTTGTGCTGAGATTTGTAGAATAAATACTTTTTCTTTTTACCTTGAACTGTTCAACCTATGGCTTCATATAAGATGTTCTTTCTTCCAAAACCCAAGGCAGAGGATATTGGGATAGGCAGGCTGAAATTGCCTAGTAGGTCACTTTGTGACCGAGGCTTAGATCGAGGCCTGACTTCACTTGTTGTTCAGGGCTGCACTGATCTTTCTTCTGTACCGTGACATTCGTGGCTGATGAGTGGAGTTAACTCTTTACTATCATCAGTCCACATAGTTCAGTGCTTGGCATATGGTTTCTCTTTTATGATTAAATTGTAACCTTTGGATTACTAGAGAACCGATTTGCTTTCTAAGAAAATGATGATGTAAGCAAATCATAATTATTTGTTATAAATCTAGTTGTGTTTTTTTTTTTTTTTTTCCAAAGAGAGGTCTTTCTGTGTTCCCAAACCTGGCCACAAAATCATGATCCCCCTGCTTCAGCCTCCTGAGTGCCACCATTGCCATCTTGCAAACACAGCTTAAAATAGTTTTTAAAGTAATATATACTAGTAAAGTAGCTTGGGACTCATTGGTGTTTCTTAAAAATTGAGATCTCACAGAGAGGCTTCCATGAAAAATAACACCTTGAGGTTCTTCTATTACTCAAGATTCTCCCACAGTGTATTTTATTTTCAAGATCTTTGAGTGGTTTGAATAAGCCATAATGTGTAGTGAACCTAAGTAAAATGAAGTAAAGTTTCTAAAATTATTGTGACAGGTTGAAATGGCAGGTTGATCGCTAGGGATCTTAGTAGATTTCAAGTCCAGTTCAAAGCAAGTTTGTTACGAGTGCTCAGTAGGTGGGAGACACCTAAATTAACTCTTCTCTCAGTTCAAAACCGATGGTTGGCTCTTGTTCTCTCTTGATCCATGTTGGGAAGAGGACAAGTGTTAGGAGGCTACACCAACCCTGAGACAGGAGACGTTTCTGGAGCAGAGATACTTAAGGCTTGAAAGGTCCTGTAATTTCTTTGCTCTCTGGTGTACTCTGTGTGTGCGCGCATGTGTGTACGGTTGTATTTGTGTGGTTATAGACTGTAAAAAATTGCTTTTTCTTAAACTAATATTGAGACAGAATATAAGCTTGCATCTAAAATAGTGAAAAAATTACCATATACAAAACATTTCATTTATGCAAAAGTAATTCACATTTAAATTTCCTCCAGTTTCTCTTAAGAAGTTAAAGAGGAAGAGTTTGTATTTTGGCCTGAAGAGGGCATCCCTGCTAGTAGCATGAGTTGCATCGAGGTAGTTTAACTGCTTTAGAACTTTGTGCTCGGAACATTCTTAGCTGCCAAAGCATGGGCACCAAAAGTGAGGCGCATGGGTTCTTTAGTATCTGTCACATCAGAGAATGACAGTTCTAGGACGGTGACTACCTCCTAATGGTAAGTACCCCACGTGTTTGTCATTTCTAAGATTCAAGAGAAGTAGGCTGGTTGTGATAGCAAGTGGAACTCTTAAAAATAAACAGAAGCCATGCAAGTCCAGCTTTAATCCTCAATGATGGTCATTTTTTCAGGTTTCTGTAGCTGGATCAGGCACTGGAAGAGGCTCCCCAGCTGTGACTCTAGTACAGTTACCTTCAGGCCAAACTGTGCAGGTCCAGGGAGTAATTCAGACACCACATCCATCGGTCATTCAGTCACCACCAGTACAAACTCTGCAGGTTAGCTTCCTTCCTTGGCAACCTGTCTTTGACTTTCTGGAGCTTTAAAATTTCTTCTTTTATTTAGTTCATTTATCATCATTTTTCTTTATTTTATTCTTTTGGAGATAAGGTCCCACATTGTAACTAAGGCTAGCTTTGAGCTCTTCTCCTCCTCCTCAGCCTTTCAAATCACAGGATTACCGGCAAGTGCCACCACACTTGTCTCTTTTGTGGAACTTTACATTCAAGACATCTTCTTGGATACTTGGAAGATTTTCTTTTTATGTGTGGTACGTTGTTGCTCTTAATTTACATGATGAATAATTGCTAGTTAAGCAATTTTATCTTTTAACTTCTTGTTTCCAGACTTATATTTATTTAGCAAAACTCTCTAGTGATATTTCGAGGGTTCTTGGAAGACTTTGTACTAAACATAGTACTATGAAAACTATAGTTCTGGCTGGCTTCAACTCATTGTGTAAGCCAGCAGACCTCCTGTCTCAGTCTCCTGAGTGCATCATTGCCCTTGGCCCAGAAATTTATTTTACATTTAGTGAATGCAGCCCTTAGAAGTCAGGATATTACTATTTATTTATGTTGTGCTGGGACTTAAACTCCAAATCTTCATTCATGCTAAGCCCATGCTCTAGCATCTGTTGTACCCAGTCTCAAAGCAGGGCTCCTCATCACTAGGGATTGCGATCAGATACATATTATACTACTTATTATTACCAGAATGACCCCAGGTCCTAAATTATTGAAAGTAATAGATGTAAATTATTATATATGCACTTTATAGCATACTTATCTACTGAACTGATTTCTGTTTCTTTCTTAGGTCACGTTATTATTCCTTAAGTGTAGGAGTTATTTGAATGTAACTGGTGACAGACAAGCCTCAAGTCTGTGAGGAAAACAGGCATGCATATATACTTAATTTTGCCTTTGCCTGCATGCCTGAGTGTAGTTTATCACAGAATGCCGTGACAACCACAGTACAATGATACGATAAATACGCATACTTCCTAAGCTTGTTGTCTTTTCAAGCCTGTCTATTCTTTGTTCTCAGGGGTGTAAAATAATTCTATCATTGTTTTTAATTTTGTGACCTTTGATTCCAAGAATTTGTAATTTCTGATGCAAATTATAAAGTAAGAACACTTTCCCTTGTTACTCCTTACATTATGGTTTATTGGAAGTACAAGTTTTACCTGGCTGGTATTCGAAGGCAGCATTGCCTTATATTCTGACACTTCATTATTGCTGTTGTTTTTAGTGAATGAAATCACTTGTCTTTGTAGAGATAAATGCTCGTAGATCTTACCTTTGAATTTCTGTGTTTTAAGTGTCAATCATTCTGCCGGAACTTTAATATTTTTAATGTTTTTATTATTGTATATTAGTTACGTGAATAGTGGTTTCATTCATTATGATACTTCATAATGTATTTTGTTCATATTCATGTCAACTTTTCTATTTCTCTTTTTTTCTGTTTTTTTTTTTTTTTTTTTTTTTTTTTTTTTTTTNTTTTTTTTTGAGACAGGGTTTCTCTGTGTAGCCCTCTGTAGATCAGGCTGGCCTCAAACTCACAGACATCTACCTGCCTCTGCCTCCCGAATGTTGAGATTAAAGGCGTGTGCCATGAGTCGTCTAATCTTTTCTAAACTGGATAAAATAATGGCCACTACTGCACATGAGGGAAGTGCAGTAGTTTCGGACAGCTATGGGAAATTTATTGCCAGTGTAAGATACATGATACATCACCATATAGGGCAACGTTTTTCCTCAATAAGTTATGTTCTTTGCGTGTGTGTTTTTGTGTATTGTATCCATGACCAGAAGTGTCTTATTTGTGGATGAATATATATATATATATGTAAGTGTATACACAATACATACCTGTATATATGCATTGAAGACTATATATGCCTTCTATTAAAATCAGAAATGAATTTTTAATATATTTTTACTTGGTAAGCAATTTTTATCAATTTGCTCTGAACAACATTTTGTTTTGAAGTATATTATATATATATAGTGGCTTGACTAGATGGATAATTAAAATATATATTACTTTATGTCATTTTTTTCATTCTGGAAATACGAAATCTGCTAATTCTACACAAACTTGGAATTTTCAAGAGAAAAATATACCAATACTCTTCTTCCTCCTTTTTCTAGAGAAGATTTTTGAAGCTCAAACTGGCTTCAAATTCATTGTCTCTAAGGATGACCTTGAATTTCATATGCTCCTGTTTCTACCTTCAAATACTGGGTTTATGGTCATACACCACCACACCAGGTTTTATGTGGTGTTGGGGTTCAAACACATGGCTTCATGCATAATGGAAGCACTCTACACTAAGCCACGTTCCCCCCAGACCCGCACTGTTCTTAACTGTATTCACCATGTTGTAGAGCAGGAACTACATGGTCTTGCCTTTGTTCTTGATATTTTTAGTTTTTCTGCACATCACATTCTCATGTAATCCTAACAGGAAGTTTCATAAACTCATCTCTCCTAAACCGTAGACTTAAGAGACTAATAAATTGACAGAAGACATGTTTAGAGATTCATTATTTTAGTTTTCTCATTTTCTTTAATTGTTATATCATTGTATTGTTGCCTGGCTTAAAAATGAAACCATGCTGAAATCTCTGATGCTTTTATTTTATCTGTCTGTCTGTCTGTCTCGCACCAGCCATCAGCCTGTTTTATGTGGGTGTCTCCTTGGAGGCCAGAGGACAACCAGTGGACGTTTGTTCTCTCTGTGGGTCTTGGGGCTGAACTCAGGTTGTCAGGCTTAGAAGCAAGTGCTTTTATTCACTGAGCCCATCTTACTGGCCCTTTAAATAGAAGTTTATTTTGACTTCAGAATCTTTAACCTCTAACATAATCTTCATAATATAAATGCTTCTCTTCATAAGCCCAGTTTACTACATAAGTATTCACTCTTCTTTGGGCCTACCTAATCGCTGACTTTTATATTCAGCTTACACCAGTGGTAATGTGAAGAAAACACTAAATTGGGTAGTTTTTCCACCTCTGTTATGGTCTCACTCAGTGTTTTCTGGACTTACAAAAACAATTCAGGTTTGGAGTTTTGGGTCTGAAGTGTTTGATGTTTTCCCTTTCCTGTGAACCCTCACTTGGTATGCCAGATATTCTTTCCATTGAATTGATGTAGTATTTACAATCTGTACCATTCTTTGCTTTCCTTTTCACACAAACACTAAGCTGAATTCTACCAGCAGACTCTTAATCACCATTTTTTGAATAAGGATGAAGATCATATATTTTATGATGGGTTTCAGAAAATCTTGTATTATAGGTAGCAACAATTGCAGAGACAGATGATTCTGCAGATTCAGAAGTAATCGATTCTCATAAACGTAGAGAAATTCTTTCACGAAGACCCTCATATAGGTGAGTTAACTAACTTTCCTCCTGCAATGTTTTTACCCCAGTAGATATAATAATTATAGAGAAAAACAACTATTATTTATAGCTTTCCTGTTTCTTTTTATATCCTAATTGCTTATATTGTTAAATTATATTTTAGAAAAATACTGAATGAACTTTCCTCTGATGTGCCTGGTATTCCCAAGATTGAAGAAGAAAAATCAGAGGAAGAAGGAACACCACCTGACATTGCTACCATGGCAGTACCAACTAGCATATATCAGACTAGCACGGGGCAATACAGTATGTATGCTATGATTCCATAGACACAGTGCTAGCTTTAAGTCTTCCCTAGTCACAGTGAAGCAGCGTGGGCTTGGGCATCTGAATGCTTTATTAACAACTGTGTGCCATAGAATAAAAAGTACACGTGAAAGCGAAAGCAGTAAGATGTTTGTACTGGCAGCTGAAAAGTAAAAGTCTTTGTTGCTAGATATGAAAGATAAATGGTTAAAAGTTAAAGGGATGGTTTTCTATTTACATGTTTATATTCATCTCAAGTAAAAGTTTTAAAGTTCCTGTTTTTGTTGTCTTCATGTTATAAATGTCTGTATTTCATTGTTGTTGGCTTTTGTTGCCAATAGCTTACTACAGTTTATCGGAAAGAGGTAAATATGTTTTCTAAATTGTGTTTCAAATGTAATTTTGTTTTCATTACTCTGTTAATTTGTGCTGCAGTTTTTCTAAAAGTACAAAAAAGATTTAACTCTCAAACTATAGCAGTTGGGTAGATCATTTTATTTGGACTTTACTTACTGGAAGCTCTAATAAACAGATATATTGGCATTTAGTCTTGTGCATTTTAATGGATTATTACTTCTGTGCTTTTTGTTCTAACTAAAGCACTAATTATTTTCCCATGTCAAAGGACAATTGATAAACAAATTTGATAATGAACTGTGGGACCTAGAAAACAAAGTAAAGGAAAAGAAAGGAAGGCAGGGGAGCTGCTGCTTGGATACTTGGGGATGTGTGATGTTAAATACTGCGTCAAAATGTAAAGACTTCACATTTTCAGTTTTTCCTTTTAAAAAGTACTAATACCCCCAAAGCTTCAAGGCTTGGCTATTAAAACATGTTATTATCTTCTTTTGTGTATGGAAAGCTCTTATGAAACTGTTAGGGTTTGTTGTTGTTTGTTTCTTAGAATTTCTCCTGTGTTGATAGTTGTTTGCTATATTAAATTAAATCCCTTTGGTAGTTTTTGGTAGATTCCATCATGACACCTGTCCGAGATGGGTGTTGCACATGTTCAAAATGATTGTTAAGACAATTCCTATGACCTTTTGTTTCCATCTTTGTTTCTTTGGTCCACTGGGATGGTGTAGTGAATGTTTCAGGACTGAAAACCAGAGCTTGTCAGCTTTTGTGCCTCTGTACGACAATTCCAGCTTCCAGGAGGGCAGAGCTCCTTAGCTCTTGGTCCCTGGACAGCTGGACAGGCCTAGGAGGCTAGAACCTCCTGAGACCCAGCCTTGAGCAACTTTGCCCATTTTCCTAGTGGGCTGTTCACAGGGAAAGGTTGGTAATCATTGCTGAAAGAATGTTAAGACTTCTTAAAGTTTTAGGGATGAGCTAAGAGGCTGTAATCTTGGCATTTCTCGGGCAAAGCCTGATACTACATAGGACTTATCATGACAGCAGTGATCTAGCTACAGAGAGTAGGGAAGTTGATGCTGTGGGTTAATTTCCTTAGATCATCACTACAAAATGTGACATAGTGAAATGAAAACTAAAATAATGTTGACGCTCGAGAGAATGTGCTGAAGGATGCTGGCGATGGCATTAGTTCTCTCAGTGATCCGGTCGAGAGGCACCTCAGATTTTAGTCTTTGAGGTGGGAATAAGTTCAGTGGTCAAACCATGGGGCTTGTGTGAAGACAAAAGAAAAGAATAGGTCAGACTGGGGAGAAAAAGATGAGCAAACGCTGGGATGAGACAAAGAAGTGTAGATTAGCTGGAGAATCTCCATGCTCGTTAAACCCTCCCTGAAGGAGCTTCTGAGCCATGACTCCTAGCTCCTGGCACCAGCTTCCACACGGGGCATGTAAGCTCGCTGTTTGTAAGATGCAGGGCTGGGGGATGAATCAGGAGGTCCAGGGAAAACTAGACGGCTACTTGGTTTGTTTGTTTGTCCCACAAGAATAATTTCTATACGTCAGTTATACCTTTATATACATATAAAATCCATTGTAATTAATCATATTTCTTAGTAAGTAAAACTGCATGAGTTTTGATGTTTTTATGTTATATATAAATATTTAAGAATATAAATAGTTAGTATTTTTTGGCTTCTGGAATAGTTTGACTAGAATTTCTGAATATTTTTCTATGCATTGTTTTGAATCACCTTCATAATCTTAACTGTGATGTGAGTACTCAAACTGAGGAAATAAAAATATATTTACTTAATTTCTCCCATGTATAAATAGTTACATTAAAATTATTCTGTATATCCATGTATATGTCTGCACATGTGTATGCAGGTACACTTGCCTACACATGCAAGTATAAACACTAGAGGCTGACATGGGGTGTCTTCTTGTGCAGCCTCTTCACCTTTTGTTTTGAGTCAAGCTCTCATCTGGGACTCACCATTTTGTCAGAACTTTCTGACCAGTGAGCCCCTGGAACTCACTCATCTCAGTGACTGTTGAGGTGACGGATGTGCAGCACCGCGCCCAGCTTTCCCACGAGTGCTGGGAACTCAGGGCCGCTGTCTGCACAGCAAGTGCTTTTCCCACTGAGCTATCTCCCTAGCCCAAAACCATATTTTTAATAGTTGAAAGATCTTTGTTAGAAATTGGTCTTATTGTTTTAGTTTCTTTTCCTGTTCTTGTTTTTCTCGTAGTCCTAGGGATCCCTCTCGGACCTTATACATCTTAGACAAGTGCTCTATCACTGAGCTGCATTCTTAGCTTTTGTTTACTGTTTATCCCCCAAATAATTATTTTCACTAGGAACGGGAAAATAGGCAGACTTTAGAAATAGAACTTAAAAATTTTAAACTTTAAACAGGGAAAGATTTATTGTTTCAGCACCAAATAAATAGCTACCCCTGCAGAGACTCTGCCAGGAATACAGATCCTGGTCTAATGGAGGAAGCCAGGGGTATGGTGTGTGTGTGAGGCCTGGGCTCTGCTCTCCAGCACAAGGTCAATTGGTTTGGAAAAGCTGTTCTGCCTCAGGGGAAAATCCTGAGATAAGATGGCACTGGAGAAAATGTTAGCAAAAAATGTTACTTGCTGCATAGAACATTTAAAATATACAGTGAATTCATAAAAACAAAAGTGAAAAGAAAATTAAATGTCTTAAATTTAATTGGAATTTAAAAAATATTTATTTTATATGTATGGGTGGTTTTGCATGAATGTATGTCTGTTCACCATGTGTATCCCTGGTGACCGAGAAGGCCAGAAGAGAGCATCAGGTCCTCTGGGACTAGAGTTTCAGACAGTTATGAGTTGCCATGTGGATGCTAAGAGTCAAACCTGGGTCTTCCGTAAGAGGACCCACGTGCTCTTAACCACTGAGCCATCTCTCCACCCCCAAATTATTGTTTTAATGCATTTTCTTCTCTGGGAAAAATTAAACCCATACTCCGGTACACCGAACGCTTCCTTTCCCAGCGAAAGGCTTTTCCAAGACTTCACACTATTCTTTCTAGATGTCCCATGTTTTCTCTTCTACTATATTTTACTAACAACCTATGACTCATCTTTTCTGGATATGCAAGGTAAGTGGGTCAAACCAAAATCCACCTAAAAGACAAGTATGTATATTTTGAACTGCTTAAAGAATCCAGAATTAAAATGTTTATTAGCTTATATTAATTATATTTAATATTGAGTAATTATATATAATGATGAGTTTTATTATGACATTTTGTACATGTACTACTTATATATCCCAAGAATTCGGAACCTTAGGATGCTCATATGAATTAACCCTTTTCTTATAAAGGCAATTGGTTTGCACATTCTAAAGAAACTCTACTTGTATATTCTTAGCTGTGACATTGCTTACATCCTCCCAAGTTACTTTCAAAATGATTTATGTAGCTAATGTCATGTATGTATGTGTTTTTGATCTTTGTGTTGCTCTTCTCATGGTAACTGATTTATATTTTCTTGTTACCCTGGCTTTTAAGACACACAATCTATTGTCTCTCTCCTTATTTCCTCTTCTTCTGCACCCATACCCAGTTCCAGCACTGAGCATCAAACCAAGGCCTTATGCTTCAGGCATTCTTCTCCACCACTAGCCCACTCCTGCTATCCATGCCGGATGTGGGGCAAGCCTTTAATCCCAGCACTCGGAGGCAGAAATAGGTGGATCTCCCTTCCCCTCCCCCTCCCTTCCCCTCCCTTTCCCCTCCCTTCCCTTCCCCTCCCTTCCTCCTCCCTCCCTTCCTTCCTTTTTTGGCAGTGGAGCTAGGCATGGTGGGTGACACAGCATAAGCATGCCTTGAATCCCAGCACTTAAGAAGCAGAGATGTTTGTGGATCTCTGAGTTTGAGGCCAGCCTGACCTATATAGTTTCAGGACAGTCAGAGCTACACAGAAAAATACTGTATCAAAACAAAAACCCAAACAAATCAAAGAAAAAATTAATGTTGTGAGATTTCGGTTTTGATTCTTCCAATTACAGCTTGAAATTAAAGTAGTTTTGAATTACATCTACTTAAATATTTACATGCTTATGCATTTGAATTGCTTATGCACAAGTTTAGAATAAAAAGATACATGAATCAAGTGAAGAGCTCAGATTTTATTTTAAGTTGAGTGAATTCTGATGATTTGCTCAGAAACTTTTCCAATTGTTTACATTTTTTTCCTTTTGAGACAGAGTCTCACTCACTATGTAGCTCTAGTTGGAACTCAATATGTAAACCAGGCTGGCCTAATAGAGGTCTGCCTGATTCTCTGCTTCCCAAGTGCACTACCATGCTTGGCCAGATTTCCACTCTTTAAATTCATCTTTTCTGTCTTTATCAATTATATAGGACTGAAAATTTGCTTTTTGGGCTTTGGGATATACAACTCCATTGGTAGAGTGCTTGCCAACTGTGCATGATGTGGAGATGTTATATCTCCAGTATGGCCTGGAACTACAAGCAGCTGTGTATTCCACTGATCTGAGCACTTGAGAAGTGGAGGCAGGAGGCTCAGAAATCCAAGGTCATCATCAGCTGCTTATTAAGTTCAAGGCCAGGCTGAGACATGAGACCTTCTTCATCTCATAAATAATGTTATTTCTCCTTTAATAATAATAATCTCTGTCATAGAAAGTAGTGCTAATAAGCAATGGAAGTAACAGATTTCTGTCATAGTTTGGTGTCCCAGAAATGTTTGGGGTTTATTTATTTGGACAAGCAGATAAGTTTTATCATCCTATCTGGTATTGCCCATGGTGTGTGGTGAATTGTGGGAAACCAGACCGGGGTTAATAATAAAGCTAAATCTCTGACTACACGAGAATGCATATTAAAGATATTTGTATGACCATCTAAAATGAACTTGTAGATACATAGTAAGTAAATAAGTTGTATTTCATCTGGACAAACAGGCTTCGTTTTGTTCTGGTGATACAAGTCTTGAGCCTCACCTTGGGAGTGCTGACAGCACAGCAGGGCGGTCCGACTGTTTTAATTAATTAATTTAATTGTGTTCCACGGTCAGCCGCAGGTGCTGGGTGGCCTTGTATTATGGGTTATAGCAAAAAAAATGTTTATGTGGTTAGTAATTAAAACAGTAATAGCTTATCCTATTCCTTTACTACTGTGAACTGAGAGCATAGTACCAAGTTGAGTCAGCTAAAAATGAAAATGTAGAGTTCAGATGATTATAATGTCAATTTTAATTAAATTTAACAAAACTTTAAAATGTTATTAAGGATATAATAATATAATGTTATTAAGGATATAATAAGAAAATAAGTATGGTCTAAATTTAGAAGACACTTTTTCATTTGCTTGAATCTCAGTCCACATTCATGAACCAGTATGTACTATACTTTTTTAACAGATATGTATATGTAAGAGAAAGAATTCTTATGCCTTTGTTGTATGAGTTACTTCAGGAAAACATTAAAAGGCTAGATCTGTGTTGGAGACATGATGCCTCTGGGAATACGTACAGCTTTTTCAAAGAACTGGACTCAGCTTCTAGCCCCCATCTTGGTCAGCTTACACTGCCTGTAGCTCTACCTTCAGCCAATCTGACACCTTCATCTGGCACCTGAGGGAACACACACACACACACACATACACACACACACACAATAAAATAAAAAACGTAAAAGGCTGGGTTCTCAGAGTAAAATGACTGGGAGATAGAAAGGTATTTTATTTTCATGATTGCTAGTCCATTCCATTGTTGAGAATACTCCAGATGTGCGCAGCCCCCATAGTGACGCAGAAGGGGAATAGGCAGGGGAAATGGATGGTAGAAAGAGTTCTTCACAGCTGACAGTTAGTGTGTGCCTATAATCCCAGCACGGGGGAGACAGAGGCAAGGGGATCAAGAGTTCAAGGTCATTTTCTCGTTCTAGGGAGCATACTGCATGAGACCCCACCTCAAAACTCAAGACAACAAATATTTGCTGAAAGCTTTCTGTAATAGCTTTGCTATTTCAGCACAGGGTCTCATTGTAGTTTAGACCAGCCTGGAGTTCATGGCAATCTTGCTGTGTCTCCCAGAATGCTAGGATTACAGGCACATGCCAGCATGCCGAGTTGGTAAGTTTTGTTGGTTGGTTGTTTTAAAGGCTAGAATAAAATATATATTTAAATTTATTCAGACATATTTTATTTTTCATGCTTTTTAATCTTGATTGATACTTATTGAAAGTAAGTTATTCTTCTATCTTTAGATATTTTAGCTCCTTAGAAGTTTCTGCTTAAATCTGTTACTACAGATGGCCCATTTCCAGGATCTCTGGAACATTAAACTTTAATCTGCAACAGTAGATTCCCTTTTTGGATGGAAAGAGCCTCTTATCATTTAATAATGCCAAAATCAGCAGCCCTGTCGGTATAAAATATGAATGACTAATGAAAGAGATTTATCGCTGGAAATGTTTCTGCCATGGCAGTTTGTGTGCTGTGGGGGGTGGGTGTAGTGTTTTCAGTTTTATTTATAAAATTATATATTTCAATTTTAATTATATTTTGGTTTTACCAGAAAATAAAATCCAAACAGACCCTTAATATTATAATCTGTTCATATTATGAAAACAAAATTTATGAGAAAAATTACTTTAAAAAATACTAAAAAGGAAGAAAGTAAGGGGAAAAAGGCCAAAAGTAATTCGGTACTTACTTTAGGATTCTAATAACTGCTCCAAAACCCTGATATTGTAATGTTGAAAAATTAAGAAAAAGAGAAAATTCAGTTTCTGTGATTGGAGTTTGAGACCTTCATTAAGTGAAACTTTGACTGAGAGTTACTCCCTTCGCCCCTCCCACCCTCCGTTTCTGTGAGAGCTTGAGATTGTATCCGCCCGGTTCCTGATCTGAGCATGCACTCCGCACTGAACTTCAGACATCTCAACTCTTAAAACTGCCTTTCGTCTAACAATAGATCAGAAATGTAGTTAGGTGATGTAAAGTACAGACTTAATATAATTGCAGTGCCCGATGGAAGTGTTACTGACCACTTTCAAATTCTCAGAATGTTGTTTATAACTAAAATATGAAAGAATTTGTAATACTTGGAAGCTGGATTTTGCGTTTGCATGAACTGTTCTTCTGGAGGCCGACATTAGATTCCCAGCACCTGCACGGCATCTCACAATTATGTAACTCCAGTTCCAGAGGCTCTAATGCCCCCTTCTGACCTCACAAACACCAGCAGTGCATGTGGTGCAAAACATCCATCTAGGCAGTGCATCCACACACATTAAAACATACATACAAAACATCCATGTAGGCAGTGCTCCACACACATTAAAACATACATACAAAACATCCATGTAGACAGTGCTCCACACACATTAAAACATACATACAAAACATCCATGTAGACAGTGCTCCACACATTAAAACATACATACAAAACATCCATGTAGACAGTGCTCCACACACATTAAAACATACATACAAAACATCCATGTAGACAGTGCATCCACACACATTAAAACATAATTGAGTGAGATAGATACCTAGAAGGAAACTTTGTAGACTCTAGGAATAATAAAAAGACCTAAATATAAAATACAGTCAACAGCAAAACCAAAATAAAATAATTCGTGTTCATAATCTTTTATAAAGTTCTCCCCACGACGAAGAAGCTAATAATATTCCTTACTAGTCCCACTTAGGAAAGTAACAGTGGAAGTAGTGGTAGTATGTAGAATATATTCTCCCAATATGGGATTCCAATAACTCAGAATTCTCTAATATTTCTTCTTTCTTTCTATTAAGTTGCTATAGCCCAAGGTGGAACAATCCAGATTTCTAACCCAGGAACTGATGGTGTTCAGGGACTCCAGGCATTAACAATGACAAATTCAGGAGCTCCTCCGCCAGGTGCTACAATTGTACAGTATGCAGCACAATCAGCCGATGGCACACAGCAGTTCTTTGTCCCAGGCAGCCAGGTTGTTGTTCAAGGTATATTTTATTAATATAATACATATAGAATACCTGTGGGTCGCTGTCTCTCGCCTTGTAGTGTCTGTGTGCAGTGTTGTGAAACAAGTGGTAATTTTTAGGAGGGATGGGAGACACACAAGTTCAAAGAAATATTTATACTAAAGAGAACTAAAGTGTGGTTTTCACTGACTCTGAAGAGGGTAGTTTCAGAGCAGCATGACAAATGAGGCGATGGAAGCAATGCGTTCTTAAAGTAAGTAAATGTCTTTCCTGTGGTGCCACATGCTGTACCTAGGGTGTTGTTACTTTTTAATTTTGCTGTGCCTGTGTGTGTGTGTGTGTGTGTGCGTGCGTGCGCGCAGTATTCATGCCGTTGCTTGTGTGTGGAGTGTGGAGGGTAGAGGACAGCTTTGTGGAGTCAGTTACTTCTCACAGCTTATGTGGGTTCTGGAGATCAGGCTCAGAATACCAGGTTCGTGCAGAAAAATCCTTTACTGACTGAGCCATCTCACTGACCTCCAATATGTTTCTATTAATTTTTATGTGGATATTTGAGTTTATAGCCAGTGATATCTTAAACTTGTTCTTTTTTCCTCCCTTATTTTTCCAAGATTAATTTTTACGTAACTCATTTAAAAACAAGTGCAGATGTTCATATCTTTTAGACTCTTCTTAGTATTTAAGGTCCTCATTCTAGGTCTTTGAACAAAGCCTGTAGTGAAGTCAAATAGGATGCAGCCTTAGCTTTTAGCATTGCCTGTGAGTTGAGTTAAAACTGGGTTATACATTATTTTAATTTCATTCAACTGTGCTTATAACTATAAAGCATGTATTTAATACAACTTAAAAATCGTGTTTTTATCCTTGTCTTTTGGTGGGTCGGTTTGTTTAGAATGCAGCACACTAACTTTAAGGAAAGTGTTAGCTGTTCTTTTGAGTGTCTTGGAAATACGGTCCAGCTGACCTAGAACTTGAAGATGTTCCCCTGCTTCCGCTTCCTGAGTGCTGAGATTACAGGCATGTGGCACTATGGCTGATTGACGAGCTCCTTTACTCTTATGTATTTGGAGAATGAATGCGGGGTATAATAAAAGTGTTTGGAGTCTGAAAGGCTGGAGAGATGGCTCCATGGTTAGGAGTGCTTGCTGCACAGTCGTGAGGACTGCAGTTTACATCCCAGCACTCACAAAATAAGTCAGCTGTGATGCATATGCCTGTAGCCATAGCTCCAGAGATGGTGGAGACAGGATTTCTGTGGTGTTCTGACTTCCAGCCTAGCTGAGAAAACAGGAACCCCACGCTCAGAGAGAGATCCTACCTCCCAGAGATCTGCAGTCAGAGGAGTTCAGCTGGCTGTCTTCTTGGCCACACGCACATATTCTCAACGAAGTCACAGAAACACATGCAAACCAACAAATGAGCCTATCCTTAAAAAAGGAAAGACTGAAGCTGGGTGGTAATCCCAGTACCTGGGAGGGGGAGGCAAAGGCAAGAGGCTTACTCTGAGTTTTTTGTTTGTTTTGTTTTTTGTTTTTCGAGACAGGGTTTCTCTGTGTAACAGCCCTGGCTGTTCTGGAACTAGCTCTGTACCTCGAATTCACAGAAATCTGCCTGCCTCTGCCTCCTGGGATTAAAGGTATGTTATGTCAGCCGGGCTACTCTGAGTTTTAAGCCCACTTAGACTACACGAGTTCCCAGTCAGCCAGGGTTCTATCATGACACCCTGCACCCTTCCCAAACCAAACCACAAAACAAAGATCGTCCCCCTAGAAGAATAAAGGTGGTATTTTATGGGTAAAAATAGTATTTACATACTAATGTTTTTCTTACCAGTCATTAAATTTTTCCTATGCTCCTGAACCTTGTTTGTCTAAACGAATAAAGAATAGTCCTTCATTCTCATGTCACCTTTTTTACATGGAAAAATATGCAAAATTGACACTATAAAATGTTTTGAGACTTTTTCATACTTTACCTAATATACATGTTAGTTTTATGCTTTGGGGGTTAAAAATCATTTTCTTCCACAAGTTTTAAACCTATTTTATTTTCTACCTTTCGTGTGGGGGCATACATGTATACACATCTGTGTCTGGCTAGGTTTCTGCCTCCTGACCACTGGGATTGTAGGCATGTACTCGGGCCTGGCTTTTATATGAGCGCTGGGGACCACAGCTTGTGTGGGAAGCACTTTACTGACTAAGCAACTTTCCAACCTCTCCTTGCTTCCTCGGTTTCTGTTGTTTCAAGCTAGAAATCCAGGAGGTACTCTTCACTCTCCCTGCCCTCTCTACCTATAGCTCCTTTAGAGAGTCTTCCACCTGCCCCTCTCTACCTATAGCTCCTTTGGAGAGTCTTCCACCTGCCCCTCTCTACCTATAGCTCCTTTGGAGAGTCTTCCACCCGCTGCTGTCCTACTGTCGTCATCCTCCTCAGGCAGCTGTCCCTGTGGTCTGGATTACCACAACAGAGCCTTCTTGGGGCTGATAGCTTTAGGACCACTTCAATACGCCTAGGGCAGAGGCTCTTTTCCTGGCTCATTATGGGGGAATTCAGATCCTTGTCATCACCTTCTAATGGTACTGGGAGCCATTAATACTTTTTTTTAAAAGTGAGATGTCATCTCCATGTCTGCTTTGGTAGCATACTCTTCTGCTTCTGCAGGTTAAGATGGTCTGCCCCCAAATTCCCCCTAAGCATTCCCTTAATCTATTCCAGTTGAGATAAAATACCATGGACTGGAATGCTTTCATAACGCACATTTGTATTTTTATGGTTCTGGGGACTGGGAAGCCTAAGAATAAGTGTCTCTGGAGTACCTGCTTCCTGATTCACACACAGCTGTCATCTGTCTCCTTACATGGTGGAAAAGACCAGGGGGCTCTCTGCTGCATCGCAGAAATGCTCGTCCCGACATAGGCGATGGCCTCTTGCTCCTTACCCATTCACAGCAGAGCTATGGGGGGAGTCTCCTCTGCCAGCAACCGATACTGCTTTATAGAACCATCTATCTTGCAGTTTCTGGAGCTTTCGGGAGACTTTTCTTTATTTGTGAGTCTTCTGGGCCTCATCTTCCTCCTAGAGGAAGGGAAGGGATGTTTTGAGAGTAGAACTACTCCCAGTACTCTTGCATTGGGGGTAGAATCTTAACATAGGAATGAGGGATTGCACTCTCATTGCCTTGTAGCATGGTGCCAGACTACTTGTTACGTGCTAGACAAAGTCAGACTCCATAGTGTAGCCTACTACTTCCTCTTACATAGGCCTTGCCCCCTCACAGGCCTTCTCTTCATCCCCTCTGTTGACATGTAATCCTGTTTCTTTCATTTCCTCTGACAGGCCTTTTTCCTCTCTACAGCCTTCATATCTTCTTGTCCCAACAGGACCTGTCCCTTAGCTTCTGTATGTTACTCAGGTTTCATCTTACATAGCCCTTCCTCCAGGAAGACTTCCCTGACTTTCCTAGTCTGGCCTAGGCAACCCCACAGTTCCTGTTGCACCTCTTAGGCAATGGATGACCTGCACGGTGTCCTGACTCAATGGTAAGTTCTGTTTATGTTACAGCCTTTCGTATCTATGAGCAAGATCTCTGTCATGTGATAAATGTGTACATTTTCCAAATAGCAGTGCTGTGGTGGCTCATGCCTGTAATCCCAGCACTTGGGATTATCTATCTGAAGACCACAAAGGGAGGCCCTGGTCAAAAAAGGAGAGAAAAAAGAAAATAAAGGTCTCTGTCTCTAAAAATGTTGTTATATAGTCTGTTCAATAGTTTAGTGTAGGGGCTATATTAAACTTAATAATAGCAATAATCAACTTAGAAATGACCCATCTACCCTCCTTAAAAATGACTATTTTTGTGGGGGGGGCACACCACATACATGTCAGAGGACAGCTTGCAGGAATTAGTTCTCCCCTTCCACCCCTGGTGATTAAACTCTGGTTGTCAGCCTTGGTAGCACAAGCCTTTACGAAGTAAGTTAGATCATGGGCTAGTCTCCCAATTTTTCCAATAATATTTATTGACTGTCAGTGTGAAAGTTTAAGGAAATATTGAGATAAAAATAAATGTGAACTCTGAAATTGAATTAAGAATTATTAATATTATTTTAAACCCCAGAGCCTTAGGTATACCTGGGTGGGAAAGAGTCCCTGGTGAAGCCCTGTTGAGACTGGCGTTTGTGCTGATTCTCCAGGCCATCTTCTTTAATCATCAGTCACAATTCCAATCTCATTGCAAGAGCTCTAGAAAACCATTAGAAATATGGATGATCCGAGCCCCAGGACCACTCATAAACACATAAACATAAAGTCCTTGACTTTGGTGTAGTGAGCTTAATTGAAGAAAGTAAAAATACAGCATTCAAAAGAAATTATTGCATCAGATGTGGTGGCGCACACCTTTAATCCAGCACATAGGAGCAGAGGCAGGTGGATCTCTGAGTTCCAGGCTAGCCAGGGATACACAGTGATACCCTGTCTCGAAGAAAAGAAATTATTGACCATTTATGACATACATACACATCATTAATAGAAAGTCCGGGTAAGCTTTAATCATACAGAAATGATTTTCCCCAAAAGGTTTATTTTACTTTATATTTTTAAAAGTTTTTAAAGATTCATTTATTTTTATTTGCATTGGTGTTTTGCCTGTATGTATGTCTGTATGAGGGTGTCAGATCCCCTGGAGCTGGAGAACAGACAATTGTGAGATGCCATGTAGATGTTGAGAATTGAACCTGGGTTCTCTGCAAGAGCAACCAGTACTCTTAACTGCTGAGCAATCTTCTTTAGCCCCAGGAGAATGGATTTTTATAACCCTCTGGATAACACAAAAAAGAAGGTCTTGTGAAACAACATGTCATATTTTTATTTTTTTTGCTTGCTTTGCTTTCAGTAAAGATGAAAAAGTATTTCAGAACGTAGGCATGGTATACCTTAGAATAATTTGTGCCAGCTTTGTGTCTGACCTTGGTATTTTTAAAGTTTCAATAATGGTCTAGCTTTTTATTTACTGAAGTCTCACCAAGTGATCCAAACAAAATTTAAAAATTATGAATGGTAATTTTAGTTATGAATTTTAAAAATCACAAAACTTCAAGGTATTAAACTAAATCACAAAATTCTACTTTTATGGGTCAGCAAGTTCACATGAATCTGGCAGTTAAGGAAGATGTTGCACCCCACTTGCTGTGCTGGCATAGTGAGCTTCTCAGTTACCAGTCTTTACACACTGAGGGGAAAGGAGCACGGTCCAGGTCCCTCTGTGAATAGCTGAATTTTATGGTGTGGTGGCCAGCAGAAGTGGAACTGAGTGAAGGAGACTTCCAGCTTGGGAAGGGTAGAAGTGTCTGTGAAGCACAGTTTTTTTATATTGACTCACAGGTTTGTTGTTGTTGTTTTGTTGTTGGTGGTGTTTTGTTTTGTTTAGTCCCAGAAATGATTTCTTCTTTGAGTTCTGAGAAACAGATGGGGCTCATTTCTTCCTGTGTCAGCAGCTCCATGAGCTACAACCCATTTTATTTTTTGCCAGAGCCCATCTGAAAAGATTTTTTTTATGTAAAAAACGAGAAACAAGAGCTTTCAGATGGTTTATTACAGGAAGAATTTTTACAGGGCTTTGGTTTCAGTGAGCTGCTGTGTGACAAAGCAAATTGATGGCAGTGATAGGCTGGTGATGTCATTGTGATGTCAGTACTCCTACTTCTCTTACACATGCTTGCTAGTTTGGAACACTTTATTTTGAACTGTGCTACCTACGGCCAACAAGACCACTCTGTATGCAAAAACCCAACATGGCTGTAACTGGAGATGAAACTGGTAAGAACTCAAAGGAGGGTTTACATTAATTCTGCAGGTTTCCCCCCTTCTTATAAAATAGCGTTTAGGAGTTTTTAGGAACTTGGAGGTGTTTTAGAAAGTGTGGTTTCTTAGTTGCTTATGCATGTGAGGTTTCTTTCAATGTACGTCTGCACGTTCAGTCTGATTTGTTAAGCCATCATAGTGTGATTGTTTCTTTATACTGCGATTGTTTCTTTGCTCGGGGGCTTTTACTGCTCGGTTGAGGAACTCGGCAATCTGAGTCCCTCTCGCCCTGCTTTTCTCTTCCCCTTCGCACATTACTCTAGCCGTTCTGCCTCACCGAAATAAACTAATATTTTATCTGCAACCTGTTGCAAATATAATCTTACCACTTTAAAATATCCGATGTCCATGTTGTAAACATTTGAGATACTAGGTGCTAGCTAGCTCTACATCGGCTAGGAGAAAGCAGCGTGCTCTGAATGGACATTTTCCAGCCTGCTATTTTTTTCCTCCTGCCTTTAAAAAAAATGGTCCGTTCTTCAGCTAATTGAGTTCAAAGGGCTGACGTCATTACATTTCCTGGAATCGTGTTTCAGCGGGGAAGTGGAAAAGTTAAACTCCATGTGAGCTGCACATTGACGTCAGCTCTGAGTCATGTTGTGATTTAGTCAGTTCCTTTCTGCTTTGTCAAGCGCTGCGGACTGATCGCAAGTTTGTTAACTAGTTCACCACCGCCTCTGGCTGCGGGAGCGTCCTCAGACCGAAGAGCTTTTTTCTGACTTTAGCATTTTTCTTGTGGTAAGTATCTGCTTGAAGATGGGGAACACATTAGGACACTTGTAATGCTTACATGAGCGCAGCTCAAGGGTTGGCTGACAAGTTAAGTTGTAAAGTCGTGCCTTCTGAGAGGCTGTCCCTGCACCTGCCTGGTGACAAGTGGGCTATATTTAGGCCGAGATTTTGGTGCTTGCTAGATCTATAGGAACTTGGTATTCAGAGTGCCCTCTAGTGTCCAGTGGGGGACGTGCTTGCCTTTTATTGTTTTCTCAGCCTCTTCTGTTTACGCTTTGTAATCTGTTCACTTGGTTTTGCTTTCCTTAGTTAGAGATAAGTGATTTTGAAAGACTTGAGTTACCAGTGACCTTTGTATGGTTGCAACATTGTTTATTCAGTTGGATTCATTTGTAACCTAGTTTTGAATTTGCAGTTTGAGAATGAAGAGGATTATGTGGCCTCCTCACAATTTAGCTTGTTTAGAGTCAGTGGGTCTCGGCCCTCATCCTGGATTGAAAGACTTTTGCCTTGACCAAGAACAACTTGCACTGGATTGTTTATAAGATGTCTTTAAGGAGCTGTTGTTTTGTTAGACAGTACTTCTTGTGAAATCTATAGATGTGCTGTAGATTGCAGAGGCTTTGGAGTGATTGATGAGATAATCAGACATTATACAGAATCAATCTTAAAACCAAAGACATTTTTTGTGCATTGGTTTATTTTAGAAAAATTATTGATTGATTTCTTTCTTCTTTTAATATTTATTTATTTATTATGTATACAACATTCTGTCTGTGTGTATGCCTGCTGGCCAGAAGAGGGCACCAGATCCCATTACAGATGGTTGTGAGCCACCATGTGGTTGCTGGGAATTGAACTCAGGACCTTTGGAAGAGCAGGCAATGCTCTTAACCACTAAGCCATCTCTCCAGCCCCCCGATTGATTTCTTTCTTTTGACTAAACTTTAAATTTCTATTCACCACTAGACTTGTCAGAGCAGGAGGGAATATAGTAATGCAAAAACTTATTGAAATACTGGGTATATTTAAAGTGAATAATTAAGGAATGCCATTGCTTGTGATTACATATTTATATACATTTATGTTAATAGGATGAACATATCCTCTTTGAAGCATTTTATTCTTCTAGTTTGTTTTACCAGTACTAAAGCCACAGCTTCAAATTAAAAAATTTCAAGATACTGAAACTTAGAAATGTTGAACAATATAGATCATTTTCACAGACCTGACTTTAGTTTGGAAATGATTATTTTCATGAATTTGTCACTTCTCACAGGAATAGTGACATTTTAAAAAGTGCCATATTGAAAGAAATAAATGAAATTTCCATCCTTTATTATTAATGAGTGAGAACTGCACATGACTTAGGAACATTTTTAGCAGCGTAACAGAGGCTACACTAGGCCTCTGGATTCTTGGCTATGGGCTAGTCTGGGTTGTCAAGGCAAGGACATTTTTTAGATCAGTGCCTTGAAAATCTTTGCTCACAATCAGTGTTTTGTATCATGACGTGGCATGTTTTTCTTACTCTGGGTTTATATAAAACAGGTTTCCTACCTAACAGTAAACAAAGACACAGATTTCTTTAGCTTGTTAGCTTGTTCCATGGAATTGATTTTATGACCCCTGGTTTATAGTGTATGCCTGAGATTCAGACCTAAATCAGGCTTCTTATGTTAATGACTGTCCCAGAGAATACATTTGCAGCATCTCTAATAGGATCGTGGAATCCAACACACAAATGATATTGTTGCTGGATGGTGCTGGGATCTGCAGAGGCGGGTGGATCTCTGTGAGTTCAAGGCTAGCCTGATCTACAGAGAGAATTCCAGTACAGTCGGAGTTGTTACACAGAGAAACCCTGTGTAAGAAAAACAAAAACAAACAAACAAACAAACAAAAAACAAAATGATATTGTTGATTTTGTTGGCTGTAATTTAAATTTGTTTTGTCTTTTTTTCGGTTTTATTCATAATTGATTATGTTAGGAGCTTAATTTCCTGTCTTAGACCCTGGATTCCAGTGTTATATTCAAGAGCGGTTTCAGAATTGTTAAACAAACTTTTCGACTATTCAGATTTGGGAAATACTGTGTTAATATTTGATGCAGGAGAACAGGGAATACATACCACCTTTGCAGTTTCTGTTAAGAAAATTTGACATAAGGGGATAGTTTTGATTAGAGTTTAACTTTCCAAGTTGGTATTAAAGCAATTTATACTTGTGTTGGAAGTGGATAGAAGAATAACCTGCCTGTGTTCAGTAAGGCTTTGAAGCTCATACAACAGTTACTGTGCTGTCTCCACTTGGTAGTACGTTTTAATCAATGTTTAGGATAGTTATTTTACTTTCTCCCTGTCTTATTTACCTATCTGAATATATTGCCTAATAAAGTAACTATGTCAACACTTCTACATTTGTGTAAATATATATATAAACTATGTAAGATATTTATTATAAGTAAGTGTAAATAAAGAAGGAGCCATCAAAGTACTCAAATTATAAAGTAGACACAGGAAGAAGGAAATAGAGGTTGAAACGCTGGAGGCTTACATGGAGGAAGCCATACTAAACACTGGAAAAGGAGAGGCATTTTACGTTCATGCTCACAGGCCACACAGGGCGTGTCCTACTGCATAGGTGGTGGTGATGTGAGGAAATGCGGTCAGAGTCGGCAGGTGCTCTTCTCAGTTACACAGCTGGCCAGCAGTGAAGCAGCTCTGGTCTTCACAATCCTTTGGATTCATCGGACACTGATATATAATTAGCTCATGTAGCATGGGTCATAATAGCATGCTAGACACAGCTAAATGAAGCTAGCACCACTGTAAGTAATGGGTTCCCCCAGGCTATTATTCTGATAAGGCAGTAGGGCATTTATTTGTCTTTCTGTAGGACCTTGAATTTCAGCTTTCATAATTACCTGTCTTTTTCATAAATTTCCTGACTTTCACTGAATAAACAACCTGAGAAGTCTCTTTATGTGTAACTTGGGTTGAATATGGTAATTATTTGACATTGTATATAAATCCATCAAATTATCATTGTACAACTTGAATATATATATAATTTTAAATTGTTGACTATACCTCAAATAAATAAAAGTTGAAAATATTTATTTAAAATTGATTTATTACTAGTTTGTGTGTGTGTGTGAGGGTGTGTGTGAATATATGTGTAACTCATGCCATGGCCTGCATGTGGATGTCAGAGAACAGATTTGAAGAGTTGGTTCTCTTCTTATATCTTGGGCTCCAGGAGATCAAACTCAGGTTGTCAGGTTTATGTGATAAGTTACTGGCCTTAAACTGAAAATATTTAATGACTTAATTCTGTATGGTCTATATGTTTTAGGACTTGAAACATGGTTGGAAATGCTCACTGCTTGCTTAGTCACTTTTTTGTAGGATTTTGTTTTTCCACAGAAAAAGGAGCAAAGGGAAGGGAAATTTTCTGACAGAGTGGGACACAAGGCATGGAGAGGCCTGATGTGGGAACTAGGGGCACTGATGTGCTTCTTAAGAGGGAGAAAACTGGGGGAGGGGCAAGGAAGGTACCAGTAGCTTTCTGAGCTTTAGAAAAGCCACTTTTCCTCAGCTACAAGTATGATTGCTAAGTTACCTTTATTTTTCCTGAGCTTTCCACAGTGGAATGACATAAAAGTAGGGACTTTGATATGTTTGCTGGTTCATGTTCACGATCCCAGTACTCTGAAGACTGGAGCAGAAAACACCAGCAAGCCAATAAAGCCCCTTGTATTCATCTCGATAAATAAGAAATTGAATAAAATGACAGTCCTTTGGGGGTGTTGATGAATAGCTTATCTTTGGAAGCTATCAGAATAGGTGATATTTTGGGACATTTGTTATGTCTCTGTTTCTGTCTCTGACTTGTTTTTCCTAAGGACTAGGAGTCATGCGCTTTGGTTCACAGACTTGTTAGAAGGGGAACGCCTAAAGGGAGGGGTTATTGGTGGTGTTCGAAGCCTTTAGCTAAACATAGTGTAAGTATAACTTAGAGCACCGTCTTTCAGACATGAAGGGAGGGACTGGAAGGGAACCAATGCATCAAGTGTCTGCTGTGTACCAGGCACTGAGCTAGACATTTTGAGATATATTACGGGGTTTCTTGTGAGTATGAAATGAGATAATGTATCCCCATTTTACAGATGAGGAGACTGACCTTGCCCCAAGTCACATGGCTGGTAAGTGGCAGAGCTGGACTATAACCCAGACCCCAAATCCAGTGCTTTTTCTTCTGTACCGTGTTAGAGCTTGGCAAGCGAGGTATGAAGTTCATGATCAGAATCGACAGCTCCAGGAATTGTTTTTCATGCCAGGAGTTAGATGATTGGAAACATCAGAACCCCCTGCCTCTGTGCTGCTATGTTAGGTACATGTAATATGCCTCAAGAAAGAACAATGCCTTTTTGTCAAGACATGCCAGATTGAATGAGCATGTGGCATCTCATGGGATTTACTGTGTCTTTGTGTTAAAGACACAGCTGCAATAAGATGTCCACATCCATAGCAAGAAGCTTATTAAATACTCCAGATGACAGCATGTCTGTTCCATATCCCAGGGAGTTTAAACTTGACTTGGTAGGGTATACATAAATTCGTTAGGCACCCTGCATACCAAGTCCTATGCTAGGCTCCAGAGCGTAAAGTGCAAAGATAGCATTCCTGACCTGTCTGGAAGTTCTTGCCTCCCTGAGAATAAACTTGGAGTATACTATTACAGCAAAGCATATTTTTTTATTATCTTCAGTTATGATTTTTGACACATAAACATGACCTATGGCTTCTCAAGAAATAAAAATGAAACTCTGAAGTCAGGTGTGATGGCACCTGCTTATAAACCCCAACACTTAGACTGAGGCAAGAAAATTGAAAGTTTAATGCTAATCTGAGTTATATAGAAGGAGTTTACCTAAAAAGCCCTTGCAAAAATAGTTTGGACACTGTTAGTACTTAGGTGGGAATAGGAGTTGGACTTTATAAATAGTGCATGAATAAAATTATGTCACCAGAGAATGTAGGATGGTTCTTTGAAATTTCCACTGAGTTTATAGTGTTGGGCACTGATGCTAAGATAAACATATTCTTGTGACTTGTTTCAAAGAACTCTGACATGTAGAGTCCCTCAAAATAAGTCTCTTTCCTCATCATTTGGGTGTACATCACTAAGATTACATTTGCATATATAGGATTTATCCATTATTTAGTGAAAGTATATCATTGGGTCGTTGGGTTGAAACAGGAATCTATCTTAACTCCTAATTTACACTCCTTGTTGATTGAACTATTGAGTTGTGATCCTGGACTTGTATTAGAAGGAATAGAATGAATACCGGAGCACAGTGAAGTCAAGCGCCCCTTCTCTCTCGCACCAATGCACCTGATACATCAGCCCGTGCAGAGGCAAAGCAGCTAAGCTGTTGCCCAACAGGTTTGAAGAAAGCCTCATTTGGGATTACCCTTGTCCCTATGCTCCCAAGTCTGGCCCTCCAAGGGCTGCTGTGGCTTCTGCAGACAGACAAAAGGGTTTTGTTTGTTTTTTAAATACTGTTTCTCATATCCATTGCATCTGTGAACTGTCTCTACATGTCTTCCCTTAAAAAAATGAAAAGAATGCCCTTAACAGCTTTTGTACATCCTGTTTCACATATTACAGAAAATAGCCAATGTATACATTGAAAGTACAGTGAAACTATTCCCTCCTCCCTTTCCTGCCGTTCTCTCCCTGTCTTTTAGAAGAGCGTCTGTATTTAGGGTCTGGCAGTGATAGGAAACCCCTCACCCCCTCTGCACATCTCTAGTATTGTTTTTATACTTGTTTATGAGCAGTTTCAAAGACCGGCTGGAAGCAGGTGTGCATTCAGGCTGCCAGCAAGACACAGTGCAGGGGTGTGTAAGCTCTGCCTTCGTCACTGGTTATTGTGCTGACTTTAGGAGGCCAGGCAGTTTTTGCCGGGGCATTGTTTCAGCATTTATTGACTTGTAACCTCCTTCCTCGTATGTGGGTAAAGAAAAGGGGGAGGGCTGTGGCCTCCTGTTTCACCCTTATCTCCTCTCACAAGATGATCAGCAGAATAAGCAGATGTTAATAAAGCTGTTAGTTTATCTGTTGTTTTCTTCTTAAATGTTTAAAACTTGCACATCCGATGAGATTTCCATGTGTATACTGTTTGCAACTGTAATGAAAATAAATTTAGGACTTCCATCAAGAAGCCAGTTTACTGTTTTTCTTCCATTTTTCCTGTTAACTTTAACTGAATCTATAGTCAGTTAGATTGCTTTCCTCGACTTAGTCTTTTATCCCCCCCCCTTTTTTTTATTTTTTTGTAATTGAAAGGCTTTGAATATCTGTTTCAAGTGTAGGCACAGGGAAGTCCTAGTTGGAACATCCAGAGGATGGCTCTGTCCTCCTTAGAGTGTATGTGATG
This sequence comes from Alexandromys fortis, assembly GCF_014885135.2. Taxonomy (NCBI): domain Eukaryota; kingdom Metazoa; phylum Chordata; class Mammalia; order Rodentia; family Cricetidae; genus Alexandromys; species Alexandromys fortis. Next base: position 6,717,177 of record NW_026067958.1, on the reverse strand, counting down.
ACATACCGGATCTGCCTTTTCCTGGCATGCTAGGGTCTTTGTGAGCTGGTTGTGAAATAGCTGTCATGAACAGTTTTCAGTGTCCATATATATTCACACACAAAATAGGTCCCTTTAAAGGCAGCGGCAGTCCTCAAATGCTCACTATTTGTAGTAATCTTCAGGTTGTTTCCATTTGTGAACATCTCCTCCCACCTTGCCACCGAGTGAGGTCACATTGGCGTCTTTGATCTTGCCATAGTGGAAGGGTTTCTGCTGTGGAACTCACTAGACTCTGCAGAGCAAGGCTGTCCACTCCTGCCCCCACAGAGTAATTCCTCGGAGTCAGCAGCACACCGCTGATGCAGCTAATTGAACTGTAGTTGGAAAGCCTATCTGCTTTAACCTGAGAGAAGAAGTGCTAAAATGTGCTAGGACATTTTCTAAAATGTGAAGAAGCAGCTAAAGTATTTGTTGCTTTGTTCCAATTTGATAATTTCTTGATATTTAAGGCCCCTATAATACTAAGAACAATTATTTTTGCTTCTACCAAAGAATCTCTACTAACATCTATAAACTATACTATTCCTAGGTTAATTTTATGTGCTGTATTAGCTATTGAAGTGGCGATATAAGCTTATAATACCTTGTTTCATTGCAGCTGCCACAGGTGACATGCCAACTTACCAGATCCGGGCTCCTACTACTGCTTTGCCACAAGGAGTGGTGATGGCTGCCTCACCAGGAAGTCTGCACAGTCCCCAGCAACTAGCAGAAGAAGCAACTCGCAAGCGGGAGCTGAGGCTGATGAAAAACAGGTAAAGTACTGGGTAAGAGCCAGTACATTAGTAGCCACTGTGGGAAGCACCATCTGCTGCCGTGTGCTCTGCTAAGCCATTTCTCGGGTTCAGTGTTCTGTGGCCTCTTGTGTGTGCTCATGCTCTGCCTGTGAGGCTGGTTTGTCTTCTGCTGAGTTTGTGGTCATTGCATAAGCAGGAGATACTTTCCTTTATATTGTAAGGGTTGTTAAAAGATGCTATTTTTTAATATAATATTATTAGATTCTTGGTTATAAGTAAAGCTTGATTTATATATTTTGCTAAAAAGTATTGTGACAAGTAAATTTTTAAATTTTATTTTAATTTAAATTTTAGCACCCCTTCCCCAAATCAGTATTGTGGATAGAACCTAGGACCTAGGGCATGCTAGGTAAACATCTAGATACATCTCTGACCCTGAATTTTTAGCTTCTTTATTAGCAAAATAAATTTAAGTGTTAAAGCATTTTATATTTTATCCTTTTAGCCATTTTGTATTGTTTTTACTCCATTATGAAGTAGTACATACTCTTTTGACAAATTCTAGTCAAGTATAAATACAAAACAACAAAAATCACTCATGCCCTTGCCGTATAGGTAGTTAGTGTTATAGCAGGTGTGCTGTCCTCCTGCCTCAGCTTCCGGAGGCAGCCTCTGAGTGCCACTGATTCTCTCACTTGCTATTGCTCCGTGGATCTGTGTCATTGTTCATACATTAGCATATCATATTATACACAAACTTAAATGTTTTATTTATGTGACTTGCATATTCATTTTTTAGTTCTTTTTATGGAGAATGATACAACTTAGCTTGATTTTCAAAATGAACAGAATTGTCCAAGAGTTTCCTGGTATATTTTGTTGCCTGTTCTTCAGTGTTAAATTATATTCTTATTGTAAGAAAGCAGTAAGGTAATTTCAACTGCTTTGCTTGTCTGCGGCATAAGCAGACTGTGTTCATTCAATGTTACCAACTAGTTAATCTACAGATTTGGCAGCGGAATCCCTGAAACTCACTGTCTTATAAACAGGGGCCCAACTTAGGTGACTGTGTTCACTGCGGTCCTTTAAAAGACAGTTGGGGTGCTAGAAAGATGAGTCAACAGTTGAGAGAATCTAGTGTTCTTGTAGATGACCTGAGTTTTGCTTCCAGCAACCATATCAGTTGGCTCACAGTACCTTGTAACTCCAGCCCCTTTTCTGGCGTCTGTAGGCACCCATGCATGCATGCACACAGATACTTACACACACACACACACACACACACACACAACCTTAAAGTAAGGACTGGAGAGATGGCGCACTTGCTGTTCTTGCTGAGGACCTTGGTTTGATTCCCAGCTTCACATGGTAGGTTACAACTGCCTCTGGCCCCATTTCTCAGGCAGCTGCTGTCCTCTTCTGGCTTCTCTGGGCACCAGGCATGCATGTGGTGCCCAGACATAAATATTGGCAAAACACCATACAGATAAAAAAAATAGGGCTGGGTGAGGTGACACACACCTCTCGTGCCAGCACTTGGGAGGGAGAGGCAAATGGATCTCTGTGAGTTTGAGGCCAGCCTGGTCTACACATTAGAGTTCTAGGCTAACCAGGGTGACAGAAACAAACAACTACCACCAACACAACAAAAGAGTTTATAGAAAACAAACATAAATCTTTTTAAAGATTCAATATGATATACTGTGTGACTCCATAAGACCAAACTTACTGCTTGCCTACATCTTTGGATGGAGTTTGTACACTAGAAGTAGGATCATAAAAATAGAAACATTTATCAATAGTTTGTCTCAGAAATCCAGACAGAGTGTCTGGGGAGACAGTGCCGAGAGCAAGAGCTTCCTGCTCTTCAGAGGACCCCAGTTTGGTTCCTAGCACACACATCAAGCTGCTTAAAACTGCTTGTAACTTCAGCTCCAGGGCATCTAGCACCCACTCACAGGCACCCATACACTTATGACACTCTCTGGCTCTGGCTCTCTCTCAAATGTATAGAAAAGGCTAAATGGGTGGATCCCACAAGACTGCCTTGTGTTATGACTGCTTTGTTAATCCTTAATCCATGTGATAGCACACACCTGTATTTAAAATATATAATCAATAATTAATAGAATATATTTTGGCTACAAATAGCTAAGGGAAATAGAGGCTAAAATATCCAGTCAGGTCTTTGATCTTTATGGCAGGACAAAAGTTCACGGCATCCCGGGGACCCAGGCTTCCCCTTGATGCTGCATCTTCAGTGTGTACAATTGGCTGTCATGACCACAGGATGACTACTTCTGCTCTAGGCGGTGCCAGAAGGAAGATGGGAGGATGGCTGTGGCCAACAAGTACAGCTGGCTCAGTCGTCTCTTCAGAAGATTCTTTTCTAGAAGACATTTATGGCAGCTTTTACCTACATTTCTTTGGTATAAGGGCTTCTGAGGAGCATTGTTTAGCCGTAGAGTTACACTGGAGAAAAGCAGTAGCCTGTGGCTCTTGGTGACTCAGCTTCAGCTTAGTGTTTCCAGCGCTTGCTCCTCCAGTTTCCTCAGTTTCACAGCTCTAGTGAGGTCTCACTCTGCAGGTAATGAGCTGGAGTTGGAAATGGCTAAGTGGCAAGCTGGCCAAGGTCGTAGAGCCAGAGGATCCAGAAGTAGGGTATGCTGTCTAACAGTTCTTTCTTCCAGCCTTCCTCTATCCTTACACCAGGGTCACCTCAAATAACCTTGGTGCAAAGCTTCAGACTGGACCTCATGGAGAGGATGCAGATTTTGTAGTTAGCATGAATGAGCTCATATATTGGCTGATGTTGATACTTAATTATATCCCTACCATAGTGGTCAGCAGTAACTTTTATTCCTTTGTAGCTTGGTTATTTTGTCTTTGGCTTTGAGACTGTCTCACTGTGTAGTCCAGGCTGACCTCAGACTTGTGCTCCTCCTGCCTCCCGTCACCTCCTGAGTGCTGGCTGTACAGGTGCCCAGCCCACTGGGTTCTTTATCCTTTTCCTGTAGTTCCCCTTGTCTTTTCCTCCCCATGCTGAGGAAGGACTCAAATTCAGGCCTGCAAACTGAGCTAGCTATTAATAGTAGAAGCAGGTGTTTTCCACAGCTGAGAATACTTAGGGATGTACCAACCTCTTGTGTGATCACTTTGTACCGAGGACACTTTGACTCTGGTTACCTCACACACACAGTGTAAGATGTGAAGTGTGGATATTTACAGTAAGTAGCTCAGTAAGCAAGAGTTTAAAAGCTAACCACTCCACAACATTGCTATATGCATTTAAACTTTCACTTAATGTTTGTATAGAAAGACTTAGAATTTAGCATATTTAATGATGAAACATAGAAACTTATAAATAAATTTCTCTTCTTGGTGGAAGAGAATTGAGTTGCATTCTCCAGCCGGCAGATTTGGGTGCTCGGACGCGCTCTTGCTCTCGCTGTTCCCTGGATTGCTGCAGCCACTGCTTGTCAGTCTCCTTTAACTTTTACATGCTGTAGTTTTTCAGGACCTAGTTGTCCAGCCTTGGTGAACTCACTCTTGGTTAGGAAATGGGGCTTGTTCTTTCCCTGCAGTCCACTGGGATTTCAACATTCCTTTTCCGCTGACTGCATTGCATAGAGGAAATAGAAATCCAGTCCATGAGAGTCAATTCTTCTAAAAATGCAACATTGACTGGGTCTATTGCATGTGTCACCGTCGGGGGTTAGTATTGCCGACCAGCACTGAGGCAATGGTATTTAGACATGCAACATTACCTTTGTGAAATTCAGCTGAGTGACAGTGACTGACAGTTTCTGAGATCTGAGCACTCCCAAATAAAGCTTTATCAGAGGGCCCCTTCTGTAGAGGAGTTAAGTGAAGTCGATGCCATCCTGTCCCACTCTGAAAAAAAGAAAGGAAATGGGGGCAATATTAGCTATTGTTTCCTGTAGTCATACATGAAAGAGATTAACTTGTCTTCACTAGTTTTAGTCATTTGGTTGCTTCTTGATCTGTCTTTTCCCTTGGATTGCTTAAAGTTGTGTCAATGTGTTGGATGCGCATTGAATGTGTTAGAGAAGAGCACAGCAGCTCTTCCTTAGCCAGCAGCTGCCGTTCTTGTTAGTTACGATAGGCTATAATATGTGCCAGACTAGCCAGTTAGTTAGTTACGATAGGCTATAATATGTGCCAGACTAGCCAGTTAGTTAGTTACGATAGGCTATAATATGTGCCAGACTAGCCAGTTAGTTAGTTACGATAGGCTATAATATGTGCCAGACTAGCCAGTTAGTTAGTTACGATAGGCTATAATATGTGCCAGACTAGCCTTGTGCCTATACAGTAGCTGAGGCTGCCCTTGACCTTCCTTTTATTTTTTAAATTACTTTTTAAATGTGTGTCAGTGTTTGACCTTAATACATGTCTGTGCACCACTAGTGTGCCTGGTAGTCACTGTAACCAGAAGAAGGTGTTGGATGCTCTGGAACTGCAGTTACAGACAGTTGTGAGCCATCATGTGGATGCTTGGGGTTGAATCTTCCAGGTCCTCTAGATGAACACCCAGTGCTCTTAACCCCTCCAGCCCCTGGCTTTGTGTTTCTGATTCTCCTGTCTCCATCTCCAAGGACCAGCTATGCAGACATGCACCACCATGCCAACTTCCTTTTTTATAACTTCAATTGTGGTATTCTGGCACTTGTGAATTTAAATTATCTGCATGTTACTCCATTTTGTAATTTTCACAAGCACTGCCGTAGGCATGTATGTGTTTTATTTATTGTTCTAATTTATCTATGTTGTGTTTTTTATGCAGAAAAATGTCCCTGGAAGTCAGGATTAATCATACGTTGTTGAGATTTAGTCTTGAAGCATACAGATGTTCAATATTGGCACTTGAGATTTCATAGGATTCTGAGAGTCATTTTCATCAAATGAAATTTTCTCATTGTGATGAGATTGTGTATCTTTGGACATCCAAAAATTAGCTGAGAGGATTGTGAGGATCTGTAAATGTCTTAACAGAGCTTCAGCTGGGTGTGTGGTCCTCTGGTGGTTGTTTATTGAACACAGAGGGTCATTCTTATTATGACACTATTTGGGTAACACTGCCAGTGCTCTTCAGTTGTTCTGTCGTCCTACACAAGGCACGTGTTTTGTTCAGTTGTTGTGTGGCTTTGTATACCTGTCCTCAGATCAATTGGCTGTTGAATGGGGAGAAGGGGGGCAGATGTTCATGGAGCCACTCTGGATTGTGCTGGGAGGTTGTTCTTGTAGTCATTTGCCTTGTGTTGGTTCCAGGGAAGCTGCCCGGGAGTGTCGCAGGAAGAAGAAAGAATATGTCAAATGTCTTGAAAATCGTGTGGCTGTGCTTGAAAACCAAAACAAGACTCTCATTGAGGAACTCAAGGCCCTCAAAGATCTTTATTGCCATAAAGCAGAGTAACTGTGTTTGACTTGGACCTTGTTTACTGTGAAGTCTAATCGAGGCAGGCGATGCAGCATCCTCCTAATGGCCGTGTGGACTTGTAGATGGGTCACTTAACCCTTGCTTAAGAATCCAGTTTGGTTTAGGGTGTGAATTGGGAGTACTATTCCATGGGTTGCAATGCAGCTCTACTTACATTACCAAGCTTGCTTTATTGTCAATCGCATGCAATATATGTTTTGTTTGCCCTTCTGCTTCTACTTTTTCCAGGGAAGCTGCTAAAGAATGTCGACGTCGAAAGAAAGAATATGTAAAGTGTCTGGAGAGTCGAGTTGCAGTGCTGGAAGTTCAGAACAAGAAGCTCATAGAGGAACTTGAAACCTTGAAAGACATTTGCTCTCCCAAAACAGATTAGTAGAAATATTTAACTATGAACTGATTACAGCATGTACAGTTGCTTTTGAATGCAATACAATATATAGCCGGCAAGAATTATGGCTTTTTCCTTTGTATCATTCATCTGACTTTCTAATATCTAACATTCCTAAAATACTTTATTGTATTTAATTAGCTCTTACCTCTAAGGTCAATTTTCTTAGAAGAGACAAACTGTAAAAAAATGTATGTAACAAATTCTTAAAATGAATTATTTGTAAGACTTGTTTCAGTGCAACATATTCACAGTTCCCAGTCTCTCTGTCATGAATAGTGTTCTATGCAATAAAAATTTTGCAGGTTTTAAGAATCATTTTAGGAAAGGATGATCAAAGGCAGTGCATCCAGCAGTACAATAAAATCAAACTGCAGAAATACTCAGGAAAGAATGAGAGGAAGTATATCTTGATGACCTGGCTATGTGAGAAGAATAGCCTAGAAATGAATTTGTGCATTTATAGATTTTTATAATCGTCACTTTGTAAAGAAAATATTGTATTGCTGTCCTTGAATGCCATAGTTGAAGACAGTTTTCAATAGAACCATGTTGGTTGCTCTTTGTAGTATTTGGTGTTTCTTTAAATATCTGAACATTTACTATAGCTTTCTACTGTGTATGTAGTGCAAGTAATCCTACAGAAGTTTTGTCTGCTTCACTCTTATCCAATGCGAGAGACTACATATTTTTATTATCTGGAATGAGTTCCAGGAGTATGAATTTATTGCTACACTGGGTCACAAGCCTTGCAAATACTGAGTCATTTCATCAGAAGGACAACTGCAGGGTTCTAGGGGCAGAGTTGAGTGTAGATCACTTTTCTAGGATGTGCGAGGCTCCATGCTCAGTCAACAGCACTGTAACAAAACTGAGTGACAGTGAAAGGGAAGGCCTGGAGCTCTTCACTGGGCGCGAGGCTGAGATCAGAGGTCAGCCTTTGTGCTGCACCAGGCTTCCTGCAGATGGTCTGGAAAGTCCCTGCTGATGATCTTCCATTGTCAGTTATTACTAGCAGCTTCAGGTACGTTAAAACCTAAAAAAATAACGCAAGATCTCATTTTTTTTCTTATACAACTTGAAGTCTACTTAGATCAACTTTGTTTTGCTTTTTGGAATGCATTTATCACCTAGGTTCAGGCTGACCTTGAACTCACAATCCTCTGACCTTAGTGCATTTACTTACAAATGTGGGCCAGAATGTTCCTATGATGTTAACCACATGATGCTGTCATCTTTCGTTCACTTGCAGTTACTGACTGTGCACCACTGCTGGAGTCCACTGTAGTTTCTGTTGTTGGCTTCTGATGTGTTAAGACTCTGCCCCACCTCCCTCGGTTTATCGTGGATCTGGTAATGAGTATAGGGAGGCACAAAGATAGGGAGTGGTAGCGGGCACTCGCCGCTCCCATCATGCTTTTCTCTAAGTCCAGATGGAGGTGTCTGGTCTGGCTTTGCTGTCATGATAGAACCCCCACAGAACAAACTAGGGGTAGTTAGTTTAGCTCACAGTTCCAGGCTGTGAGTCTATCAGACAGGAAAGCCAAGGCAGCAGGCATTTGCAGCAGCTAGTCACATCCACAGACCAGAGCAGAGAGAGAGAATGTGTGCCTGTTACCAGTGTCCAGCTCTTTTCCTCTCTTCTGGCACAGTTCCAGACTCAGCCCAGCCAGTGGTGCTCTCAGCAGTGTATTCATTAATATAGTAAGGCAGTCTCCCACAGACACTCCTGCAGGTAACCTCAGCATCAGACAAACTAACCTACAGAAATAGAGAGATGGCTCGGCAGTTAAGAGCAGTTGCTGCCCCTTCTGAGAAGCTGTGCTTGGTTCCCAGCACCAACACGGTGCTCAAAACTGTTTATAACACCATCTCCAGGGGATCTGATGCTATCTTCTGACCCCTGTGGGCAACAGGCATACATGTAGTGCATATGCGTGCATGCAGGCAAACCTACACATAAATACACATAAAAATAAATCTTAAAAAAAATTCCTAACCACCATGGTAGGAAATGCCAGTTTTATTTTCAGTTTCCTTTCCTGTGCTCTTCAGCTCTGAATTCCCTTTATCACCATTTGTCACTTCCTCTACAGGGAGTCGAGGAGACAATACAGGAAGAAAAGGAAAACCCCAGGTTTCAGGTGCCATCCATTGTCTGCTGAGAGTGGTAAACATGGGAAGAGCTGCAGGAGTGTGGAAGCTTGAGGCAGTGGGGGCAGAGATCCCAGGGGAGTGTAGGACCCGTGGTTCACTGCAGGCTGGGTTCTGGGTCCAGGCAGTACAGCGAACACTCCTACAAGATTTAGCTCCACTTATAAAATAGGAGATGAATTGTCAAGAATGTGTGTATGTAATCTATAAAATCACATTATTTCAGAGGATAGAAACTGGTCATCCATCCACTCAAGGCCAGTGGCTTAAACAGTAAGGCGACATTCTTACCTCACAAACAAGCCCACTGCAGGAAACACCTTGTTTAATCCAGTCAGTTAACAGTGGAAGTTGGGCTACAATCTCCTCATCCAGTCTGCACCCCACCTCCTCGCCCTTGCTGGTTCCTGATGTTAATGTTGACGGCACACTGCCAGGCAGCAAGACTGGAAAAGGGAGACACTCCCAGCAGCCCCATTTTTGTTTGTTTTTGGAGGCACGATTGTGTCTGGAAGAGCAGTAAATAGGCAACCAGTAAAGACTTCTGTGGATAGAGGGGTGCTTAAGAGCAGAGAACTGGGATCTGGGCCAAACTCTCAGAGACACGTAGGAACTTGCATTTTTGTTCACCTAATTGGTTCCCTAAACCAAGTCTTTGCTTCTAACATAGAATCATCAGATATTCCAGTTGTGAGCAGCGGTTTGGAAGCTTCCTTCCCATGAGCAGTGCAGTTTCTCCACTTCAATGTCCCGTGGAGCCCAGAGCTGCCACTGTGTCTGTGTCCTTTTTTTTTTTTTTTTTTTTTAAAGGTTTTAGAATCTGGAGAATCTGGATTGTGTTGGATTGTGCAGATTTCTCATCCTGAATCGTGAGAGTGCACATGACTGAGAACTCCAGCATCATTGTACTTGGACTTGATGCTGACGGATGGCTGCTGTTTTATTGCCTGATGCCTTCCTCAGCAGCCACATGTATCAAGTTTTCCATGTACTCTTTATGTTCCGTGCTCACATCCTTTATGTGTGTAAATGACTCTTGAAGGCAGCACGTTTTTTCTCATACACACCAAAAACTAGTAGTTTTGACCTGTGAGACAAGCGTAGGTGTTACTAGTTGGCTGTCCATGATATATCAAGTTTCATTCCGCCTTGCAGCTCCTAGTTTTTCAAAACTCAAATGAAATGTGCTTTACAATATTTTTTGAGATCACTCACATCCTAGTTTTGTTTCTATTGCTGTGATATTATACTGACAGAAGGCAGCTTTGGGCGGAAAGGGCTGCTTTACCTCCCAGTTCCAAACTGTAGTCCGGCATAGCAGGGAAGTCAAGGCAACGGGGACTTGGAAGAGTCACTTCACATCCACAGTCAGGAGCAGATGCCTGGCTAGCTCCTGTTCATTTCACAGCTCACAGTCTAGGGCTCCACACCAAAGTACAGGGAGGCCACTTCCAGGCTGGGTCTTCATATTAATTAAGGCAATTGAGACAGCCCTTCCCTCCCAGAAATGCCCACAGGACAGTGTTATCTGGACAGTTCCTCACTAAGACCATCTTTCCAGGTGATTCTACATTGTATCAAGTTGACAATTAAAAGTAATGGTCACATCTTGACCCTCTGTGAACCTGACATGCAAACACAGTACTTTAAGCAATCACATTTATCTCATAAAACAAAGGCCAACTCAAAAAGTCGCCAAGGTCCTTGAAAGTCCAAAATGTCTTATAAAATGAAAAACAAGCTATACACTTTACACAGGTACTGTACAGAGAAAACATCCTTATTCTAAGTAGGAAGAATTGGCTATAGAGAACAAACAGTCATACCACAACGGCCCCAGAAGCCAGCAGGAAGAGCACCAGGTCTTGCAGCTGCATGTCTAGCAAGTGGAGCTCACAGTGCAGTCTTCTGGGTTCCAAAGGACTTGGGTAGCTCTATCCATCCGGCTCTGCCACTTGTAGTACACACGGCTTCTCCCACCAACTTAAGCCATCTCCACAGCTGTATCTCTCTCTGGTGAACATCCCACAGTCTTGGCATCTTCAGGGTCCTAGTATCTTCATTGTAGCTGAGGCTTTACTGGCATCTTCATACAGGAACGTCGCAGGGTCTGTTTGCAGTGACTCTGGCCACTGGGTACCTCGCCCCAGATGTTCTCCAGGATGCCCTCAGTCTTGCATCTTTCATACTCTGAAAACCAGTGTCACATGGATGGCACATGGCATTACCAAGTTTTGCTGTCACCTTGGATATGGCTGAGCCTCCTGGGACCGCAACTGTATAGCTTCTGTGTGCTGACCCCAAGGTAAGCATGTTATTGATGTGCGAACAAGGTCTCTATAGTGGTGCTGATCTCTGTTAAATATAGCTGCTTCTGCAGTACTGGCCCAAATTTGCTTTCACTTCAAAATTTCCTCTGCCAAACAAGCTGGTCCATTGTCTTTAAATTCAGCTTCACTAGGTTTTAAGAACATGAAATGTAGCCAGATTCTCGTCTAAAACATCACAGGAACGGTCCCAGTCCCAGCCCTTGTTTTCCTCTGAGCTTCATGAGACAGGCTTCTCCTGCCTGCACTCTCTCAGCAGCACTGTCTTCCATGCTGCCGTAAGAATAGCCCATGAGTCTCTTCGTCCAGAACCAATCACTTTTCTAGTTCAACATAACAAATGCTTCTACCTTTCTCTGACAATCCCAAAGCTTAAAAGCCACGTGGTCTGGTTTGTCACAGCAGCAAGCCCACGTTCTCCTGTTGTTTTCTGTCTTGGCTTCATTTCTGTTGCTGTGATAAAATAGCCTGACAGAAAAAGTTTGTCTTAGCTCACAATTCCAAGTTATGGTCTCTCATAGCAGGGAAGTCAAGATGGCTGGAACTTCAGATGGACACACCACATCCAGTCAAGAGCAGAGCAAAAGGAGCTCGTGCAGGTTTGATGCTCATTTCTTTTCTTTACTCTGGTTCAGGGATCACACCAGGAAATCATGCTGCCTACCTTCACACTGGATCTTCCTCTAACAGTAAGGCAGTCAAGACAACCCCATTTCCCCCCAGATATGTCTACAGGTCAATTGGACCTAGATAATCCCTCTGTGGTACTCTCTTGATAATTAATATTAACATACAATTCCAAAGAAACATATGAGATTATGAATGGTGTGTGTGCATGTTTGTGTTTACTATACAAGGGATATGTTTTTAAATTGGATTTTGAGAATTTTATACTATGTTAAGTTATATTTAAACCCCCAATTCCTCTTCCCATTTTTACCCACCCAACTTTGTATCCTTAGGGGGAAAAACCTATCAACTACAGTTTGTGCTACCCATATATTCTTTGTAAAAGAATTTTTAACTTTATTTTTATTTATTTATTTATTTTGGTATGAGGGTGTTTTGCCTGCACGTGAGTATGTCTGTGTCCACTTGTGTACATGCAATGGCTTAGGAGGCCAGAAGAGGGCATCGGAGTTCCTAGAACTGGAGATAGTTGCAAGCTGCCATGCAGGTGCTGGGAATCCAGCTCTGGTCCTCTGAAAGAGCAGCCAGTGCTCTTAACCACTGAGCAGTCTCTAGCTTCCCCACATATTCTTGTTTGACCTTCCTTTGGAACATGGTTGACCTACTAGGAGTCACACCAGTAAGGAAAACTGATTCTACTGATTAACAACAGCTAGGGGTGAGTCTGTGTGTCCACCTCCCCACTCAGTTCTGGGAATTTTGCCTGAGTTGAACTTGTACAGGACATGTGCATGTAGTCACAACCCCTGTGAGCTCATATGTGCAACTTGCATTCTGTGTCTAGAAAACAAAATGCCTTTATGCATTATCTATCACCACCTCTGGCTTTAAAATCTTTCTGCTCCACTTCCCCTGAGCCTTGGGAAAAGAAGAGGTGATATATGTGTCCCATTTAGGACTGAGTACTCTGAAGTGTCTCATTCTCTGCACTTTGACCAGTAGTGGGTGTCTGTGTAAATCTCCATCTATTGCAAAACGAAACGTCTCTCATGAGGGTTGAGAGATGCACTAATCTCTGAGTGTAATGATAAGGCACTAGGGTTTGGTTAACACTGGGATCATTTAGCAGAGCAACAGTAGGCTCTCTTTCATGCCCCAGGTTCCTGGACAGGTGCTAAGTTCTTAATCTAACCACAAATCTTAAATCTAACCACAAATGGTTGGTTACTGCCATGGCATTCCCGTGACCATTGCACCTTTGCTAGACAATAATGACAATAATGAGTCCAGAGCCAGTAATGAGTTGCTTCTTTCAGAGTTGTAGGCCAGTGCGGGCTCATAGATTTCTAAACTTATTGTCTATTGTAGGTTCTCTTGGTTACCCTTCAGAACTTGATGGTAAGAGCCTGTGGCTGCAGATATCACACAATATTAGTCATGAATCGTGGAGAAGTCAAGTTGATACTGACCCAGAAGCTTCATTTCTACTGGCTAGGTTGTCCTGTGCTGGAGGCTGCTGTACAAGTGACCAGGGGAGAAGAGTCTATGGAACGGTGACTCCTGAGAGCCACATATATTCTAGTCTGCACACTTTGTGACCATTTCTATATAAACTGTCTTCTCATGCATGTTTTTCATACTACATAAGATTTTTTTTTTTTTTGAGACAGGATCTTTGCGATTAGCCTCTGGCTGACCTGATATTTGCTAGGTAGCTCAAGTTGACCTTGAATTCATATGGTTTCTTCCACTTCAGCTTCCTGAGTGCTGGGATTATAGGCATTATGTCACCTCACCCAGTATTCTAGGAGCATAAATATTTTTAATGCACAGATTGTGTGTGTGTGTGTGTTCTATGGAAATCAGAATAATACATCTGCTAGCCAAGCATTCTGCTACATAACTGCACTCTCTGCCCCACAAACCATTTTCAGTATAGTACTTGTTACTGAGAGATTCTTTTGCCTAGGACTACCATGCGACAGTTTAATTATGAGATTTAAGAGTCTTCAGGGCCAAGACTGTCACACACATAATTCTGTCAGGGACAGAAAACGATGAGTGAAGGAGAAAATGAACTTGTTACACTTGACTGCACTTGCTCAAATAAGATGAGCTCATGTTATTTCTAATTTTTAAAGGATGAAGAGAATTTTCTTTTTCAGAAATTTTTCTTTCTTAAAGGATATCTAGAGCCAGTAAGATAGCTTTTTAGCTAAAGGCTTGCCTCGAGCCTAATGACCCGAGTTTGAAATCCCAGATCTCACATACTGGAAAGAATGAACTGACTTCTCTGGCTATCCTCTGACTTCCATATGCATACTGTGTCTTGCTCACACACATACACAGACAAAGAGAGGCTGAGAGCCCAGTGTAGAGCGTTTACCTGGCTGTGTCTGAGCTCTGGAGTCACCCTCTTCTTCCTGAGTGATGAGATCAGGTGTAGAAGGTTCTTTGTCTTTGTTCATCTGCTTAGTTTGGTGCTTGTGCAAGCTAGGCTAGCAAGTGCACTCACTACTTCTGAACTGAGTCCCCACCCTGAGGAATGGGATTTTATTTTTTTTTAATTTATTTTTTTATTTATTAAAGATTTCTGTCTCTTCCCCACCACCGCCTCCCATTTCCCTCCCCCTCCCCCAACCAAGTCCTCCTCCCTCGTCAGCCCAAAGAGCA
>NW_026067958.1:6680597-6702746 GCF_014885135.2 Alexandromys fortis | reverse complement strand
AACCAAGTCCCCCTCCTTCGGCAGCCCAAAGAGCAATCAAGGTTCCCTGCCCTGTGGGAAGTCCAAAGACCACCCACCTCCATCCAGGTCTAGTAAGGTGAGCATCCAAACTGCCTAGCCTCCCACAAAGCCAGTACGTGCAGTAGGATCAAAAACCCATTGCCATTGTTCTTGAGTTCTCAGTAGTCCTCATTGTCCGCTATGTTCAGCGAGACCGGTTTTATCCCGGGCTTTTTCAGACCCAGGCCAGCTGGCCTTGGTGAGTTCCCAATAGAACATCCCTGGAATGGGATTTTAAATTTCCACCTTACTGATATACTCTGAGGGGTCAGTGCCCATAGGCAAGGAGGCTTCTTGTAAAAACGTCGCAGGATAATATGATGTGTCCCTGTGATTACTCTATTTTGCATTCCGTATATGCAGATTTTTTTTGTCCCAGAGGTCTGGCTATCTGTAACCTATTCTGTGCTGTTTGTGAGTCATGCTAACTTTAGAGGACACTGAATTATGCCACTTGGGGTTGGTCTTTCCCTAGCTTTCTGCTGTCATAGATGTTATACACCTGCATGGCACTAATTGTTCTCTTAAGACTGTACCTAATAGCCAGGCGGTGGTGGTGCACGCCTTTAATCCCAATACTTGGGAGGCAGAGGCAGGCAGATCTCTGTGAGTTCGAGGCCACCTTGGTCTACAAGAGCTAGTTCTAGGACGGCTCCACAGCTACAGAGAAACCCTGTCTTGAACCCTCCCTAAAAAAAGAGAGACTGTACCTAGTGTCACAGCCGCTGATTGCTGGTAGTTACTGCTACCAGTCCCTGTTTTCATTAAAACATTAGTCTACAAACCCTAAAAAAGGGATGGATGGGGTGCCTTGAGGTGGCTGTCGTACAAGGCTGTCTTCCTTGTTCTCCAGGTTGGTTTGCTGTATCTGCCTAGCCTTGGCCTTGGAATTGTCCCACAGGGCTCCTGCCAGTGTCTCTGGAGTACGAGAGGCTGCTGAGCTTAAGTGGCAGTGTCCACCCTAGAGGGTGTCCATGCTGGAGCTAACGAAGCAGTAAACTCAGTAAGGAGCATCAGCTCTTTGGCAGGCAGTGGCACGGAAGGCTGCCAGAGCCTCAAGTGTGCCAGTGAAAAGCTGCACGACTCCAGTGGTCATGGGTAGTGGGAGAGTGGTGACAATTTCTGATTAAAGTTGGCTTCCTGAAGATCTTCAACTCACCTCCCCCCCGAGAGAGAGAGAGAGAGAGAGAGAGAGAGAGAGAGAGAGAGAGAGAGGAGAGAGAGAGAGAGAGAGAGCGTGCGCTAAGCAAGGTCATCTACGAGCAGGACACCTACCCACAGGCTTTACTTCAGTTCCTCAGTGTCATGGCCACCCCTGATGGTTACAGTTATCAGTTGTGATACTCAGCATAAAAGGAGGATGTCCACCAAGAGGAGATGCTGTTGGCTGTGAGTGTGACAAGAGCATCTATGTGATACAGGTGGGTGGGTAGGGGGCTGGTCTGGATGGAGGAGGAAGGCTGAGCTACATCAAGAGACACTTGAAGCTGACTGGGAGATCGAATGCTCTTGTTGGGGTCCTCACTATCCACTCCAACCAACGGGAGGGAAAGGTCTCCACGGAGGGAGCTGTGTATGGAGGCAGGACTCAGCTACCTTTACCCCTTCTTTTTCTCTCTTGCCATCATCTCTGTCCACATCACTGGGAAATCACAGGCCTAGCCTCTCTGCTCTGTGTTACTTGGTTCTAAAATGGCTGGTTGGGATAGAACCCTCAAGAAATAAAACTTCCAGTGGATACCAGGAAACAAGCAACGAACAATATTTCTTTTTCATCACAGACTCTCCAAGTGTATGCCATGGTCCCATGAGGACAGAAAGGGTCAAGCAGTTTCTCTGTCGTGTTTAGTGAACAATTCTCACAGTAATGGCTGAGTCTATGTGAAATATCACGATGGAGGGGATACTGGACAAGTTTCAGTGAGTGAATCCTGTAACTATAGGCTTTCCCGCAAGGCATACAGGTACATAGCAACTTGGTAGCTGAATGAGCTATTGTATGTAGGTACCTTATAAGTTGCTTCCAAGCTGTATATTTTTAGCAAACAAATGGCTTTAAAGATAGTATTTTCTTAGTATCGTTAGAGATGTTGCTTTAACTATGTGTTTTTTTTCTGATTGCTTTAGGTGGGCATAACATACTGAAAAGTTAGTCATAAAGGCCAACATGTTTATGCATCCTTCACTCGTAACTGAAGATGGTTCTTCAGTCCTTTAAAAATTTTATTTGTGTAGTTTGTGTATGCATTTGTGTGGGTGTCACAGGACAGCTTTTGTGAGTTCAGGGAATGAAGATCAGGCTGTCAGGCCTGATGTTGCACTGGATGGTGCCCCTACCTGTAGTAAGAGGCCATTTGAGTGTTCCCAGCCACCCTCTGCTTGTCTGTTTCCCGGCTGGCCAGATTCCCGAAATAACCCACAGAAACTGTATTAATTAAATCACTGCTTGGCCAACCACTTAAACGTATTGCTAACTAACTCTTACATTTACAATGAACCCATCTCCATTATTTTATATTTTATCACTAGGCTTGCAGCCTAACAGCAAGGTTTTAGCATATCTGTCTCTGTGGCTTCTGGAGCTTCTCATGAAGCTCCATGGCTTCTCTGTGACTCTGCCTCCTTTCTTCTAGTATTCAGTTTAGTTTTCCTCGCCTAACTAAGTTCCACTTTGCTATAGGCCAAGCCAGTTTCTTTATTCATTACCAATAAAAGCATTACATAGACAGAAAGATCTCCCTCACCATTTCCCTTTTTCTGTTTAAACAAAAAGAAAGGCTTTAACATAGTAAATAACATATAACAAAACAGGTATCAAGCAAGAATTATAGTTACAATATTTATATCTACTTTATCTTATATCATAACTAAGGAAAACTATAACTATCAATTCTTTAACTCCATCAAAGACTCCAGAAGGATATAGTGTTACCTAAGTAAACAGGAAATGCATTGTAAGCAACTTCCAAAACTCTAGAATTGGCAGAGACATCTCGCTGCCTGGACAGTCACCCAAAGTTGTTCTATACCGTTGGGGCATCCATCTTCAGCCTACAGGCCCATAGTATCCGGCACACTTTTCCATGAAGCAGGAAATTTGAAGATCTGTTTTGCCTTGTAATGGCAAAGTCCATCAGTTACTTTCTTCTGTGTCCTGAAGAATGTCTGGCAGACTCTTTCATGTAGAAGGATCCCCAAAGGATCATCTCACCTTTAGGCAAGTTCAGCAATCATTTTTCTGTGGGTCCTGCATGTCCAGTTCATATAGCATACCATCAAGCAGTCCACCCAAGAGCAGTTTCATGCCCAAATAGCTAACCAACTCCATGAGGAGCTTCTTTGATACCCATCTTCCTCTTGAAGTAATTGATACTACCAGGAGCAGATAAGTCTCATTGTCATAAAAAGTTCTAACTTCTTAAAACATTTTAAATGCCATATTTTGAGGGTCTCTGAAAGATGTGAAGAATACCTATCTAACTGAAATATATATGTATCTAGAAAACCTAACATGACTACAAGCTTGACTATTATAGATGTTTATCTATTAACCTGTATTTCTTAATTATACATTACATTTTTTTTTTGGATTTTTCAAGACAGGGTTTCTCCGTAGCTTTTTGGTTCCTGTCCTGGCACTAGCTCTTGTAGACCGGGCTAGCCTTGAACTCACAGAGATCCGCCTGCCTCTGCCTCCCGAGTGCTGGGATTAAAGGCATGCGCAACCACCGCCGGGCTATACATTACATTTTAAATTAACTACACAATCACAATACTTTAATCAAAAGCAGAAATAAACATATAATGAGATTTACCTTAAATTTTTATCAATAGACTAAGATCTATAGCAATGCAAAGTATCCATCTCTATAGCATATCCTTCTTTAAATGTAAACAAACATTTATAAACAATCATTTAGGGAATTTGGGTGTAGTTCTCTCCAAACTGCTTCCTGCTTTTGTTGGGTGAAGTAATTTTTCGGGGTGTTCACAGTGACCTTTTGAGGGGGGGTCTTGGTCCATGAAACCACATTAGTCAGGAAAGGTTCCATAGATTCTCGTTTTCTGTGGAAACAAAAGAAGAACCTCTTTTCCAAAGCAACAAGTTCTTAGACCCAAATTCTGAAGTTGTGATACCTTTAAAATATCTATGCTGGTTTAGTTTGGCAGCCCATACAATGAGATGTCTCTCTGTACTTAGCTCCTTCACAGTCAAAAAATTAAAAGGAAATACAATAATATACATAATCCAGATTCTCTGTGTATTTTTCATCTATTCATGACTTATTTTTGTTTACTCCTTTTAATCCATGACTGACTGTACTGTTTCTTTAAAGACTTTGTCTTATATTTTTATAAACCATTTACTTCCTTTTATAATTGTGTATACTTTTTTTCTTCTCTCTCCCAAACCTACATATATTTATCCAACAGTGTGACCCATTTAGAGGTCTTTTATGTCTGAATCTGTCCTTTTGTAAGCAACTTCCAAAACTCTAGAATTGACAGAGACATCTCACTGCCTGGACAGTCACCCAAAGTTTTTCTATACTATGGGGCCATCCATCTTCAGCCTACAGGCCCATAGTATCCCGAAGACTTTTCCATGAAGCAGGAAATTTGAAGATCTGTTTTGCCTTGTATTTTTTACTATCCAGGAGCGATTCTTAAAATGCTAAGTGCTTCTTAAAAACCTAAGCTGTGGCATTGCTAGGTCAAATACAGCCCTGCCTGCTTGCTCTGCCCAGTCCAACATGGTGGAAGTCCGTTCACTGCCTCTGAGACTGCTAAGTGGGAGCCATTCTCACCATCTCAACTCTGACAACCAGTTGGCTCATGCTGCCACCAAGTAACTTGCAGCATGCTGCCCACAAAACCCATTTAAATACTCGGCCTCCTTATAGAGCCAGAGTTCGCTTTGGTAGTATGGCCCAGAAAGACACTGTTTCAAAACCGTGTGTGTTTTTTTTGCTACCACTGCTGAATCAGGATGACCTCTCTTAAAGGAGCTGCAGCATGCTGCCAGCTGAAAAAAAAGTGAGGCCAAACTTTGTGAGTTTTGTGTGTGTGTGTGTGTCTAGAGTTCCTTTCCAAGCTTTCTCAGGCTTTATGTGGATATAGTCAACCATGTTGGGGTACCAATTTGTAGTATGAGGCTGCTTGTGTGTTCCTGGCCACCCTCTACTTGTTTGTTTCCTGGCTGCCCAGACTCCGGAAATAACCATACAGAAACTGTATTAATTAAATCACTGCTTGGCCAATTACTTAAGCATATTGCTAGCTAGCTCTTACATCTAGAATTAACCCATCTCCATTATTTTCTCCTATATCCATTATTTTATATTTAACCAAGAAGCTCGTGGCCTACTGGCAAGATTTCAGCATGTCTGTCTCTAGTGGCGGCTCCATGGCTTCTCTCTGCCTCTGCCTCCTTTCTTCCAATATTCAGTTTAGTTTTCTCTGCCTACGTAAGTTCTACCTTGCTATAGGCCAAGCCAGTTTCTTTATTCATTAACCAATAAAAGCAACACATAGACAAAAGGACCTCCCACAGCACCTATCTGCTTAATCCTGGGGTTTTAGTTTTTATGTATTATTATGGTTGGTGTCTGGGGTGTGTGTGTCTGAGGAGCACATCCTGTCACTAGAAGTTAGTGATAATTCTTAGAAACATCACACAGATGGATGAACTACGTATACCGTTGTTGCTTAAAAGTTGCTAAGTTCTGCATGTTATAACAAAGCAAGAAAAAAACTAATATGCTAGCAGATGAAGATCTGGTGGCCTTTGATGACTCAACAAGAGACAGTGATGACCATTAGGCGACATCTCTTTGCACATCCCAAACGTGGTGAAAGCAACAGGAAAAGCCGAGCGCTTCCAGGGCTTAGACTATTAATCGGTGCTAATATTAATTTGCTATAAACACACTCCAAGTATCTTCCTGCCTTAGCCCCCACCCCCAGCAGCTGTTCGTAGGCACAGTATGTCTAGTTATCTTATTTTCTAGTATATCTTGTATAAAGAGGACTACAGAAACAAAGCCAGCAAACCTTGGCTGCTGGTGCTGTAAGAACAGCAAGAGTGACAAAGGCTTCTTTGACTGCAGGCTCTGGTCCAGGTCAGGGACCCCAGAGTGCACTCTTAGTTCCTTCATTAACTTCCTCTGCCACTCAGGCCTGGACATCTAACCCATCTGCCTATGTTCCTCTACTTTGGCCTTGGTATTTACTGAGACTGTAAAGAAAACAGACTGTCAGATTTCAGAGAAGAGTTACTATAAATAAATAACACCTCATCAGACTGCTTCCTAACTTCTGTGTTACTCCAGATTCTCAGGAACTGAGTCATTAATCCAAGGAACACCATCACCATCCTCCATCATTATGTTTTCGATTCTGAGGAGTGTCATTAAATTTAGCCAGGATTCCAGAGAAGAACGGCACCAGGCTGGAATGACTTGGCTTTGGTTGAGGTCTGGATCCATGAAGATTTCTTTGTGCAGCTGTTCTTCCACTCACGGGTCACTCGTGCACAGCCTCAAACCCCAGTCCTCCTCAGCTTGGGGGAACATGCCCTGCCCATAAAGGTGCTGGCTCGCGGTTTATGTGGAGGGTTATCATTTTAAACATCCTCAGAAGAGCTAAAATACTGAAGGGAGGGGTCCACTTTTAGATGATATTTTGATATCTCCATGTCCACTAGTTGTTTGAAAATTTTACTGGGGCAGGCGAGATGGTTCCGTGGGTATAGGCACTTGCTGTCATGCCTGGCAACCTAGGTCCCATCTTCGGGACTCACGTGGTGGAAGGAGAGAACTGATGTCAGGAAGTTGGATTAGGATCTCTCTGCATGTGTGCCCTGGCCTATGACCCCACGCTCTGACAAATAGTGTTTTTTAAAAATAGTTTTATTGATTCCCATTTTCCTACCAAAAAAGAAATGCAATTGGACTGTTAAGTTGTACTTTTAAAATATGCATTAAGTTTTTATATTTGTACATGTGTCTTTGTACGTGTGTGGATACACATATCCCACCCAGTTGTGTGGAGGTCAGAGAAGAACTGTCAGAGTTGATTCTCTGCATGCACTATGTGGGGCCCAGGAATTAGAACTCAAGTTATCAGGCCGGGCACTAGAAACCTTTATGCAAGGAATCATCTTGCTAGCCCCCAAATACTCACTCAAAAATACCCCTGGCAAGGTTGGGATTTGACAAGGTTTATATTTATATAAATAATACAAAATTTAGATTTCTTAGCTGTAAAATATATAAATCAAAACATTAAGGGAGATGGGAAAATGGCTCAGTGGTTAAGAGCACTTTCTACTTTTTCAGAGGACAAAGTTCAGCTCCCAGCACTTCATCAGGTGGTTCATAACCCTTATAACACCAACTTCAGGAGATCCAGTGGCCTCTCCTGCCCTCTGCAGGCACCTATGCATGTGCTATACACTTACTAACTCACACACATAAATAGTAAATTTAGGTCAAAGTCTCAGCTAACTGACAATGGGTATGGATATGACTGAAGTGATGGAAATGTCCAGATCTGGGTCTTAGTCATCGCACAACTTAGTAAGTTTGCTAAACTTCAAGTGGGTGGATGTTCTAGGAGTGAATAAATGCTTTGGTTTTCAACATAGGATTAAATGCACCCACCAAATGAATGATAGTGTTCCATATGTCCCCAGGACAACAGCAAAGACAGCCCCAGAGAGTTTGTCCCTATGCCTGTTGACATGAGCTGTAGCTGCCTTTTTATTGCTCAAATTCCTCTATTCTCAGTACCAAGTGCTTGGACTCATTAAACACCAGAATGATGGAAATAATAAGGAACTTTCAGATATGGCAGAAGTAAGTCTATAATGACTAATCTATGAAGTCATTTTAAACAGTTTTTATATAATTTAAAAATCTTACCGCAACAATCCTCGACAAGGAAAGTGAAAGTATTAAAACTGAGCCATGCGCATCACTGAGCATGCTAGAGATCCGCCGGCTCTACCTTCCCAGTGCCACGATGAAAGGCATGCACCACCGTGCCCAACTGTATTTACACTATTACTTTATATCTAGGCAGAGGTGTGCACTAGCAGTCTAAGCTAAGGCGGTCACCAGGACAGTCTGCCACCAATGAGCTTTGAGTTTTACCAGTAGATGACAGCATCACTACACTCCAGCTGCATCGTAAGCAGGTTTGTGTCAGCTATAAGACACGGCTACGCTGGCTGATGGCTCTGCCGGAAAAGGCACTTGCTGCAGAGCACAATGACCTGAGGGAGCAGGACCCAGACGGCGGGAGGAGAGAACCATCTCCTACAAGTGGTGCTCTGCTTGCCATGTGTGCACTGTGCCGTGTCTACACACACAGACAGACACGGAGACAGACACGTGTCTACACACACAGATACGGAGACAGACGTGTCTACATACACAGATACACATGGAGACAGACACGTGTCTACACGCACAGACACGGAGACAGACACGCAAGAGACAGAGACACTCACACACACATGCACAAAGACACACACACACAAACATAAAGATATACACACAGATACACATAGACACATACAGATACACAGGCACACACACACTAAGGAAACTAAAAATAGAAAAGTATGCATGGAACACAATTTTCTGTGGACACTGTATTTCCTTGTTTTTTGGTGTGTGTAGCACAGATGTTCCTATATCCGGAAATCTCTCTAGGTGTCTAGGATAGTGTAGAAAAATAAAGGAACCCCTCAAGCTTGTCAGTGCTTCCAGATTACCAACCCTGACCCTTGTAGGCATTCCCTAATATGCCCGAAACTGCTTAGAGATCTCAGCAAATACAGTGTGTTTCAATGTCTCCATGTTAATGACTTATCTATCTCTGTGACCTGATAAGAAACAGGAGGGAAGGGTGTGCTTTACCTCACAGTTTAAGAAGGGCGTAAGGTCCCTAATGTTAGGGAAGGCGTTGGAACCGAAAGTGAAACAGACAGGAAGTGGAGCCAGGCTGCAAAACCTCAAGGCCTATCCCAAGGACCCACTTTCTTCAGTGGGACTCTGTCCTTTAAAAGTTCCACAACCTTCTATAACAACGCCCTAAACCCAAGACCAAGCATTCAAGCACGTGAGCCTCTGGGGGAATCCCTATTTCGTACAAAACCACAGCAGTTTGGTTTTCAGAGCACTGGAGGGAGGCTCATTTTGTTGTCCCGGTTTCTGTGTCTAAATTTAAAAAGGCACCTTGTCTGTATCATCGTAGCGATTCTCAACCTGTGGGCTGTGACCCCCAAAGACCATTGGAAAACGCGGGCACTTAGACTAGGAGTCACAAGAGCAGCAGAATTACAGTTAGAAAGTAGCAACGAAAATAATTTATGGTTGGGGTCACCACAATACGAGGAACTCTTATCAGTCATAAGGTAGGCTGAGAATCACTGCTCTAGAGGTTTGTAAAGGGCTGTGGGCTTCAGTCTCTCCACGGGATACCCACACAGCTACATAATCCGTAGTATAGTCAAGGTATTAAACAGTGTTACGGTACTGAAGTACATAAGAAAGATAGTTAACGACCAGGATGGCTTCCCCAGACATGTATGCAAGAAAATGAAAACTGTGCAGTAGTACAGAAGTATCATCTCAGCAGGGTTACAAGAAGATAGACACATTTATGAGTATACATTCGAGGAAAGTGGTCTGGTCTTTACTCTGCTTGGTGCTCTGAGACCATAAGCTATTGTGGGACCCTCACCCCTTATTCTCAAAGGGGCAAGAAGAAATTTCCTAGCAGAATGTTTTCCCGGGAAGATAGTGACCTTCCCCTCTCCCACTCGGGAGATTCTGAGCACAAGGTCACTTAGCTCAGCCCAGCCAGCCTCCTGGTACAGGCTGATAAAGATGGCCTAACTCAGGAACAGTGGCCTTGCTCTAAGAACAAGGGAAAAGCTGACTTAACAGAATGGGAGGGAGCAAAAGTCCTTGTACCTGTGCCAAAGCATCTTCAAAGATTCTCTTTGTAGTCATGACTTTAAAAGCTTTCCCCACAGAGGAGATACAACTCCTCTCTACCTTGTTGTAACGGGGATGGAGATGAGATCCAAACATGTTTGTATTATGCTGATTAAACCTTGCTTATTACAGTCTGGGCCTCTCTGGTGGTCTCTCTCTGGGGGTCGTAATCTGGGCACAACACTATGATTTAGCCAAGCTCTGATTTGGTCTTTCCATGAGCAACCTCCTCGAAAGATGACTTGGGGACTGGGGAGATGGTTCAGATAAAGAACTAGCCACACACAGGCAGATCTCTGTAAGTTCGAGACCAGCCTGGCCTACAGAGCGAGTTTCAGGACAGGCTCCAAAGCCACAAAAAAAAAAAAAAAAAAAAAAAAACCTGTCTCAAAAAACAAAAACAAACAAACAAACAAAAAAGAAACAAAAGAAAGAAACATAACTACATCAGTTTCCTCCTCCATGTCCTCCCTAGAGCTCCTTCCAATTGCTCTCCCTCAAATTCCTCCATGTCCTCCCCAGTTAACAGCTTTTTTTATTTTTATTTTTTTAACAGAACATTTCTGATAGCCATAATGTTTTTACTTTTGAAACTTAGTTGTTACTTTATATCCTTGGAGAATATTAATGCCAAACACAGCAAAGGTTCTTCCTATGAAATTAAAAAATAAGCAAGGTTTTCTTATATGTAGCTGTTGGGAGGCTCTGCTGGTTAAAAGTTGCAATCCTCCATGTCTGGACAACTCTCACCGAGCTTGGCACAAGATGGAGGATTCCTTTCCAGTGTGGGCTTCCTGCTCTTTGCCTGACTTTATGGACATACATGTAAATGTATCATGTCTAAATACATTTTTATTTTCATTATGTGTGCATTATACATACTTGACAATATAGAAGTACAATATCTTAAAAAAAAAACTATCCATGCAAACACAGGGCCTGAGTTCAGATCCCCAGAGCCTGTGCAAAAGGCTGGGCATGCGTGGTGTCTGCCTGTAACTCCAACACTCAGGAGACAGAGATGAGATACTCAAGACAAGCTGGCTAAACTATCAGCAATCAGGGAGCTCCAGGTTCAGTGGTTTACTTTGTTTTATAAATAAGAATGGAGGTTGATGGAGGAAGCCACCTAATGTCAGTCAACAGCCACACACATGTGTGCATGTGTACCCATATGCATTCAGGCACACACGCTATGAACACACACAAAGGGAAAAGTGATCGAGTTAGGGGAGAGCCACACTGAAGAGCAGGTTCCACAGGGGTCGGGAAATCCTGCAGAGGCTCTGTCCCTGGGATGCTTACCCGTGGCAAGAGTGGGCAGGGATGCTGAGCAGAAATTCTGGGTTGAGAAGGCTGCTGATGGGCCATGGCACGCACCAAACTATCTTTGTCGGAAATTTAGACCTAGAAGGTTGTAGGGACCAAACTAACAGGAAAGGCAAGCCGCTGAGTGAACAAGGCTGCGGAGGCTGGTGTGAGGCCAGCCAGGAAAGAAAAGGTGCCTCTGAAATGCCAGAAATGTTGATTGTTCGTGCAGAAAAAGATGAAAAAAGCCACCCGCTCTTCCGGGGACGGTGCTTAGAGGCACTCAGGATGGTCCAGCGTTTGACATACCGTCGTAGGCTCTCCTACAACACAGCCTCCAACAAAACTAGGCTGTCTCGAACCCCTGGCAACAGGATTGTTTACCTTTACACCAAGAAGGTTGGAAAAGCACCTAAATCAGCGTGCGGTGTGTGCCCAGGCCGACTTCGAGGGGTTCGTGCTGTGAGACCGAAAGTCCTCATGAGATTGTCGAAGACAAAGAAGCATGTCAGCCGGGCCTATGGTGGCTCCATGTGTGCCAAGTGTGTCCGTGACAGGATCAAGCGGGCTTTCCTTATTGAGGAGCAGAAAATTGTTGTGAAAGTGTTGAAGGCACAAGCGCAGAGTCAGAAAGCGAAATAAACGTGTGGCTTTTTTAATAAAAAAAAACAAACAAAAAAAAAAAAAAAAAAAAAAAAAAAAAAAGAAAAAAGCCACCCCAAACACATCGCATATTCTCAGCACTCACGTGGCTGAGGCAAGAGGATTATGATCTCAGTGCCAGCCTGGGCTGCACAGTGGGGTCTCAATAAAATAATTAAAACCTCTCTAGATCAACAGCTGATGTGCTAAGACTTAGAAGCAAAACCATCAGAAGAACATAAGAAAGAAGAGTTTCCTATGCCATCCAGGCTGGCCTTGGACTGGAATGCTCCTGCCTCAGCTTCCAGAGTGTTAGGATTAAATACCACCATACTCACACTGGCAGGGATATTAACTGACAATACTACTTTACAGAGCAATTTATTTGTATCTACTAGTGTTTAAAAGGCAGATACATTCCTCCATCAATTATGCTGATATATACCTCTCAGAGAATTCTTACACACGTGTCAATCAGGCTGGTGCGGGATGACGTCTATTTCAACAGGGTCAGTTGTAGAAAAACACTCCTTTTTCATATACACATACATTTTGTTTGTCTTCACATTACCTGCTGGGTTTTAAAAGATTTATTTAAAACTATGTATCTGTGGCCACGCCATGGTGCACGCCTTTAATCCCAGCACTTGGGAGGCAGAGGCAGAGAGATCTCTGTGAGTTTGAGGCCAGCCTGGTGTACAGAGCAAGTTCCAGGACAGCCAGGGCTACACAGAGGGATCCTGTCTCGAGAAACAAAAACAAAGTAAAACAAAACAAAAGCACGTGTCTCTGTGTGGGTATATTCACATGCCCATGGAGACCACATGGGTAAGGTGGTAAATGCCTTTAGTCTCAGCACGCAGGAGACAGAGAAAGATGAATCTCTGTTAGTTCTTTTACAATGAGTTACGAGCTAGCCAGGGCTACACAGTGAGACCATGTCTCAAAACTAAGACAAAAACAATATAAACAACAATGAAAGAGGAGTTCAACCCCCGGCTTTGGAGCTCCAGGTGACTGTAACCTATCTACCATAAGAGCTGGGAACCAAAGCCAGGTCCTGCAAGGACAACAAGCACTCTTAACTGCGGAGCCATCTCTCCAGCTGCTTTAAAAAATATTTTTTTTTAAAATTTCATTTTACATTCCAACCAAAGTTCTCCCTCTCACCCCTCCTGCAGTCCCACTCCACAAGCCTTCCCCCGAAACAACCCCAGCATCCACTCTTCTCAACAGGTAAGAGTTCCCATGGGGAGAAGATACAATTTGGTATATTATGTTGGGGCAGAACCAACAGCTGCTTGTTTGTTCCCAGCTGTCCAGACCCGAAATAATCACTCAGAAACTGTATTATTTACAACACTGCTTGGCCAATGACTCTAGCAATATTCCTAGCAAGCTCTTACATCTTAAATTAACCCATTTCTATTATTTTATAATATTTTGCTATGAGTCTCATGGCCTATCAGCAAACTTCTGTTGTGTCTGTCTCCTGCGGGAGTCTACATGGCTTCTCCTGACTCTGTTTTCTTTCTCCCAGCATTCAGTTTAGTTTCCCTGCCTAGCTTTACTCTGTTAAGCCATTGGCTGAAAGCAGCTTCTTTATTAACCAAAGGCAACAAAAACATATTCACAGCATACAGAGGGGAATCTCACATCACTTCCCCTCTGTGTTAAGTCTGAACATGGCATCGCCTCAAAGGGAATGAACTCTAACAAGCTAGCTCATGCACCAGGGATAGATCCTGGTCCTACTGCCAGAGGTCCTTCAGATAGCCCAAGCTTCACCACTGTCTCACACATATGGAGGACCCAGTTTGTTTCCATGGGGGCTCCACAGCTGTCTGTCCAGAGTTCATGAATTTCCACCAGCATGGTTCAGCTGTCTCTGTAGATGTCCCCATCATGATCTTGACCTCCTTTGTTCATGTATTCCCTCCCCCCTCTCTTCAAATGGATTCCTGGAGATTGGCCTGGTGTTTGATTGTGGATCTCTGCATCTGGTTCCATCATTTACTGGAAGAAGCCTCCAGCTTCTCTGGAGTTGTGGATTGTAGTAGTCTGATAATTCTTTGTTTACTATCTAATGTCCACCTATAAGTGAGTACATATCATTTTTATTTTTCTGAGTCTGGGTTACCTCACTTAGGATGTTTTTTTCTCCAGTTCCATCCATTTGTCTGCAGATTTCATAATGTCATTGTTTTTTACAGCTGAGAACTCCACTGTGTAAATCTACCACATTTTCTTTATCCATTCTTCAGTTGAGGGGCATCTAGGTTGTTTCCAGATTCTGGCTATTATGACTAATGCTGCTATGAATATTGTTGAGCAAGTGTCCTTGTGGTATGATTGTGTATCCTTTGGGTAGATGCCCAAGAGTGATATCACCGGGTCTTGAGGTAGATAGATTCCCCATTTTCTAAGAAACCGCCATACTAATTTTCAGAGTATCTGTGCAAGTTTGCATTCCTCCCAGCAGTAGAGAAGTGTTCCCCTGATTCCACATCCTCTCCAATATAAGCTGTCCTCAGTATTTTTTATCTTAACCATTCTGACAAGTATAAGATGGTATCTCAGAGTCGTTTATTTCCCTGATGATTAAGGATGTTAATTCCTTAAGTATCTTTCAGCCATTTGAGTTTCTTCTGTTGAGAATTCTCTGTTTAGTTTTCCACTCCACTTTTTAAATTATATTATTTGGTATTTGTTGTATAGTTTCTTAAGTTCTTTATATATTTTGGAGATCAGCCCTCTGTCTGATGTGAGTTGGTGAAGATCTGTTCCCATTCTGTAGGCTGTTATTTGTCTTATTTACTGTGCTCTTTGCCTTAAAGAAACTTTTCAGTTTCAGGAGGTCCCATTTATTGATTGTTGCTCTTGGTGTCTGTGCTGCTGAGGTTATATTTAGGAAGTGGTCTCCTGTGACCATGCATTCAAGGTTATTTTCCACTTTTTCTTCTATCGGGTTCAGTTAACTGACTTTATGCTGAGGTCCTTGATCCACTTGGACTTGAGTTTTGTACATGGCAATAGATATGGATCTATCTGCAATCTTCTACATGTTGACATCCAGTTATGCAAACTCCATTTTTTAAAAGTGTTTTCATTTTTTCCATTGTACCATTTTGGCTTCTTTTTCAAAACTCAAGTGTTCATATGTGCATGGATTAATGTCAGGGTCTTCAATTTGATTCCATTGATCCATGTGTTTGTTTTTATGCCAATACCAAGCTGTTTTTATTACTGTAGCATTATAGTAGATCTTGAGACCAGGTGTGGTGATGCTTCTAGAAGTTCCTTTATTGTAAAGGATTGTTTTAACTATTCTGTTTTTTTTTTTTTTCCCATAGGAAGTTGAGTAATGTTCTTTCAAGGACTGTGAAGAATTGTGTTGGTATTTTGATGGGGGATTGCATTGAATCTGTAGATTGCTTTTGGTAAGATTGCCATTTGATTCTACCAATCCAAGAGAATGGGCGATCTTTTCATTTTCTGATGTCCTCTTCAATTTCTTTCTTTTGAGACATAAAGTTTTTGTCATACAGATCTTTCACTTGTTAGGTTAGAGTTACCCCAAAGATATTTTATATTTGTGGCTATTCTAAAGGGTGATGTTCCTCTGATTTCTTTCTTGTCCTGTTTATCATTTGTGTACAGGAGGGCTATTAGATTTTAGTTAATCTTGTATCTTACTACATTACTGAAGGTGTTTACCAGCTGTATAAGTTCCCCGGGTAAAATTTTTGGGGTCATTTATGTATACTGTCATATCATCTGTGAAAGTGATAGTTTGACTTCTTTCTTTCTGATTTGTATCCCCTTGAGCTCCTTTTGTTGTCTTACTGCTCTAGCTAGACCTTTGAGGACAATATTGAAGAGATATGGAGAGAGTGGACAACCTTGCTTTGTTCCTGATTTTAGTGAAATCGCTTTGAGTTTCTCTCCATTTAATTTGATGTTGACTGTTGGCTTGCTGTAAATTGCTTTTATTATGATTATATATGTTCCTCACATCCCTGATCTCTCTAAGACCTTTACCATAAAGGGGTGTTGGGTTTTGTTGAAGGATTTTTCCATATCTAATGAGATGATCATGTGATTTTTTTCCTTTCAGTTTGTTTATATGGTGGATTACATTGACAAATTTCCATATGCTGAACCAAATGTGAATTTCTGGAATGAAGCCTACTTGGTCATGGTAGGTGATTATTTTGTTGTGTTCTTGCATTTGGTTTGCCAGTATTTTACTGAGTATCATCAGTGTTCATGAGGGAGACTGATCTGTAGTTCTCTGTATTTGTCGCATCTTATTGTGGTTTGGCTATCAGGGTAACCTCTTAAAAGGAGTTTGGCAATGTTCCTTCTGTTTCTATTGTGTGGAACAGTTTGAGGAGTATAGGTTTAGTTCTTGTTTGAAGTTCTGGTAGTGCTGAAACCATCTGATGCTGGTTTTTTGTTGTTGTTGTTTTTGTTTTTTTTGTTTG
Source organism: Alexandromys fortis (assembly GCF_014885135.2). Lineage (NCBI taxonomy): Eukaryota > Metazoa > Chordata > Mammalia > Rodentia > Cricetidae > Alexandromys > Alexandromys fortis. Next base: position 6,686,239 of record NW_026067958.1, on the reverse strand, counting down.
TTTGTTTTTGGATTGGGAGACTTTTAATGACTGCTTCTATTTCTTTAGGGGTTATAGGTCTATTTAAATTGTTTATCTGGTCCTGATTTAATTTTGGATTGTGATAGCTATCCAGAAAATTGTCCATTTCTTTTAAAATTTCCAACTTAGTGGAGTACAGGTTTTTGAAGTATGATCTAATAAATTTCCTCAATGCCTGTTGTTATATCTCCCTTTTCATTTCTGATTTTTGTTAATTTGGATGTTCTCTCTGCCTTTTGGCTAGTTTGGATAAGGGGTTGTCTATCTTGTTAATTTTCTTGAAGAACCAACTCTTTGTTTCATTGATTCTTTTATTATTCTTTTTGTTTATATTTTGTTGATTTTTGCCCTCAGTTTAATTATTTCCTGGTGTCTACTTCTGGATGAGTTTGCTTCTTTTTTTTTCTAAAGTTTTCAGTTCTGTTAATTCACTAGTATGGGATTTCTCCACTTTCTTTATGTAAGCATTTAGTACTATGAACTTCCCTCTTAGTCTGTTTTCACAGTGTCCTATAGATCTGGGCATGCTGCAATTCATTTTTGATGAATTCTAGGAAGTCTTTGGTTTCTTCCTTATTTCTTCCTTGACCCAGGGAGGTCAGTTGGGCTAGTCAGCTTTTCAGTTTCCATGAGTATACATACTATACTTTACATATAGTATACATATATTATACATTTAGGCTTTCTGGAATTTGTGTTGTTGTTGAATTCTCACTTTAAGCCATGGTGATCTGATAAGAAACAGAGGGTTATTTCAATTTTGTTTTTGTATCTGTTGAGGTTTGCTTTGTTACCGAGTATGTGGTCAGTTTTAGAGAAAGTTCCATGAGGTGCTGAGAAGAAAGTATATTCTTTTATGTTTGGATGGAATGTTCTATAGATTTCTATTAAGTCCATTTGAGCCATAATATCTGTTTGTTCCTTTATTTCTCTGGCTGTCTGGGAGACCTGTCTAGTGTGAGAGTAGAGTGTTAAAGTCTCCCACTATTAGTGTGTAGGGTTTAATATGTGATTGAAGTTTTAGTAGTGTTTCTTTTACATGTGGGTGTATTTAGGGTATAGATGTTAAGAATTGACATTTCATCTTGATGGATTCTTTCTGCTGTGACTATGAAATGGCCTTCTCCATCTCTTTTGATTACTTTTAGTTTGAAATCTATTTTGTTAGGTATCAGGATAGCTATAGTGGCTTATTTCTTAGGTCTGTTTGATTAGCATAATTAGAATTAGAATCTTACTGTGAGGATAAGTTCTGCCTTTGTAGTCTGTGTCTTTTTGTAGGTGAATTGAGTCCATGTATTTTAAGGGGTATCAATGACGAGCGATTTCTAGTCATTTTTTTTGTTTTGTTGTTTTTGTTGGTATTGTATGTGTATTTCACTTCTTTGGAGTTTGCTGGTGTGGGATTATCTATTGTCTGAATTTTTTTAGGATGTAGTTAATTTCCTTTGGTTGAAGTTTTCCTTCTAGTACTTTATGTAAGGCTGGATTTGTGGATAGGTATTGTTTAAATCTGGTGTTGTCTTGGAATGTCTTGTTATTGCCATTTATGGTGATTGAAAGCTTTGCTGGATATAGTAGTCTGGGCTGGTATCCATGGTGTCTCTCAGTGTCTGCACAATGCCTGTCTTTGACCTTCTTTCTTTCATTGTTTCCATTGAGAAGTTGGGTGTAATTCTGCTTTATATGTTACTTGGCCTTTTTCCTTTGCAGCTCTTAATATACTTTCTTTCTTCTATATGTTTAGTGTTTTTGATTATTATATGGCGAGGCGCCTTTTTTTGTTTTGTTTTGGTCTATTTGGTGTTCTGTAAGCTTCTTGTACTTTCATAGGCATTTCCTTCTTTAGATTGGAAAAGTTTTCTTCTATGATTTTGTTGAATATATTTTCTGTGCCTTTGAACTGGACTTCTTCTTATATCCTTATTCTTAGATTCAGTCTTTTCATGGTGTCCCATGTTTCTGGATACTTTGTGTTAAGAATTTGTTGGATTTAGCATTTTGTTTGACTGATGAATCTATTTCTTCTATTGTATTTTCAACACCTAAGTTTCTGTCTTCCATCTCTTGTGTTCTGTTGTATATGCTTGAATCTGTAGTTCCTGATCATTTACCCAGATTTTCCATTTCCAGAATTCCCTTGGTTTGTGTTTTCTTTATTGCCTCTATTTCAGTTTTTAAGTCTTGAATCATTTTCTTCATCTGTCCAATTGCTTTTCTTGGTTTTCTTTAAGGGATTTGTGGATTTCTTCCAATTTTTTTTCTTTTTGTTGTTGTTGTTGTTTGGTTTTTCGAGACAGGGGTTCTCTGTAGCTTTGGAGCCTGTTTTGGAACTAGCTCTTGTAGACCAGGCTGGCCTCAAACTCACAGAGATCTGCCTGCCTCTGCCTCCTAAGTGCCGAGATTAAAGGTGTGCACCACCAACACCTGGCTTTTCCTCCATTCTTTTAAGGGAATTTTTTATTTCCTGTTTAAGGGCCTCAATCACCTTCATAAAGTTATTTTTAAGGTCATTTTCTTCTGCTTCATCTTCATTGAGATGCTCAGGTCTTGCTGTTGGAGACACTAGTTTCATCTGCATTGAGATGCTCAGGTCTTGCTGTTGGAGACACTAGTTTCATCTGCATTGAGATGCTCAGGTCTTGCTGTTGGAGACACTAGTTTCTGGTGGTGCCGCATTGCTCTGTATGTTGTCAGGTGTATTTTCCCACCATTGTCCACCCATCTTTTCCTCCTATCTGGATAGGTGGAGTCTGTGCTTCAGGTGGTCCCTCTCCCTTCAGTTGGGGCTGTTGTGGCTCCTTTGATTGCTGCTCCTCCAGGAGCAGGCAGGGCAGAACCTCAGGTGATGGCTCTTTCAGGTGCAGGTTGGCCAAAGGCTCAGGTGGTTGCTCCTCCAGGTGCAGGCAGAGCCATGGGTCTGGTTGATCACTCCTCTAAGGTCACTGATGAGGTGGGGTATCTTGTACAGAGCATGGTACTGGATTCTAGTTGTGACACAGGTGATCTTTTCCAGAAGGATTTCTTAAGACAGTTTCTGGAAGCCACAGCTGGCCGGGCCCAGGTCCACTTCCACCTCCCTCCCTCTCTCTTCCTCCTCTCTCTCTCTCTCTCTCTCTCTCTCTCTCTCTCTCTCTCTCTCTCTCTCTCTCTCTATCTGTTTTTTACTCACTATTTTGTTTTTTTTTTCTTTAACTTTGAACAGACATGATCTCATATGGATTCTCCCATCATTTTATACCTGAGTTCAGTCTAGAAGAGACACACAATTCAAAGAGGGCCAGGCATGGTGGTGCTCTCCCATAACCCAGGAGATGGAGGCAGGAGGATGGCAAGGCCAAAGTCTTCCAGGGCTACAGAGTGAGATTTTGCTTGAATAAAAAGAAGAAAAAGAAAAAAGGTTTAAAAGAGAAATAGTTTCCCAGAAAGGAAAAGATACTGGTCGGTCATATTTAGAGTGAAACCTTGCTCTTTTTCATCTGTGAAATGGGCACTCCAGGGGCCCAATTAGCAAGTAATCCCCAAACTACTCTTTGTTCAGAAGAGGACAGAGCCCATACAGTCTCCCTGGGAAATGTGGGCTAAGAGCTGAGAAAGGTGTTTATCACCTTGGGAAGGAGCCACAGGGCATTGGGGCAGTGCAATTTTCTTTCAGGCATGAATGCTGAGTTCCAGTCCAGCACTAGGTGGAGGGTGGGGGATGGGATGTGGGGGTGGAGGGTGGGGTGGAGTTACAGTGGTGGAAGCCTCAGAAGCAGAGAAGAAAAAGTTACTAAAGGAAGAAGTTGATGACGCCAGGCCTGGAGACAACTTGGAAGACCGAGGCAGGAGATTCACAGATTCAAACCTACACAGGCTGCTGCACTAACCAAGGCAGTTTGTGAAACTGTAAGCCACAGAAGAGAAGGAGGAGGGGAGGGATAGAACCCATGAAGTCGGACTTTGAGAACACGGAGAAGGTTCAGAGCTGCCTGGCACCAGATCCTGCTGGAAATGCATTCAGATCGACTGTGCAGGCTGGTTTTGTCAGGGGCCACATGGAGGATGTCTAAACACACACTAACAGGAAGGAGGAAAGTCTACCCTGCATGAGCCAGGAATCCTAGTGGACGAGTCGAGGCCATGGAGGCTGAAAGACTAGGGAAGCTAGGCTTAGATGGCTCTATAGGCAAGCTGGCCACCCAGTCAGAATGTGGGCAGAGAGATCTACCCTTCCTCTGCAGTGAGCAAGAGGTGATGGCCTCACTGTGCTGTGTGGCAGTCGGTACATGTACAGGACGATGATCCCCTCTGAGGAGAATCACCGACACCTAATGTCTTACCTGCTTCCTATTTGCTTGTTCTTAGAAAGTTAAGAGGCCATGACAAATGGTAAAAGTTAAATGGTAAAAGCAATTTTGAATTTACCCTTTGTCTGGGATGCTGTGAATTTTTGTTACAGATTAACAAATCATCTGTTTTTTTTATAAGAAGTCTATCACTTGAAATGTAGAATGTAAATTACTACACAAATTATCATATTACTATTAAATATCATTATACTAATAATATTAGAAAACTCTCCAAAAAGTCCAAGGTAAATGTTGCCATTTTTTTTTCCATATGCTTACTTCTGGGTTGGGACCACAGAGGAGCATTTTGGATTTAAATAATTATGACATTTGCTACTTTATAGAGAATGAACAGAGGTGTAAATTTAAATAAAAATTCAGTGTGCTGCAGGTATCCTGCTTCAGGTATCCTGCACCAGGCACAGCTGACAATCCATAGCGGTCGTGCGGGGCTTGGTACACGGATGAGAGCGCAGCTGCAGTGGACAATAACGTGGCGTGCCTGCCGACTGCGGGCCTGCACCTTCAGCCATCCCATCTCTAGCTCCCATTCTCTCCACCACAAGCGCACCACCCTGATCCTCCACCTTTCCCACCTCACCATTGCGTATTTGGCCTATTTGTTCCTGGAAGTAGCATTGCAAATTACAGTATGCCCCGCAGTATCTGCTCTTGGTGCTGGCTGCCTTGGACAACAGCAAGATATCCGAGACAATGTGTAGTGATGGTCCGGCATTTATGGTGCTTCAGAAACCAGAAACCTTGAGCCAGACCAATGACTAATTTGCAATGAGTATTTTCATGTAAAAGCTGTTTGGACAAAAACCCATTGCCATTGTTCTCAGTAGTCCTCATTGTCCGCTATGTTCAGCGAGTCCGGTTTTATCCCAGGCTTTTTCAGACCCGGGCCAGCTGGCCTTGGTGAGTTCCCAATAGAACATCCCCATTGTCTCAGTGTGTGGGTGCACCCCTCGCGGTTCTGAGTTCCTTGCTCGTGCTCTCTCTCTCCTTCTGCTCCTGATTTGGACCTTGAGATTTCAGTCCGGTGCTCCAATGTGGGTCTCTGTCTCTGTCTCCTTTCATCGCCTGATGAAGGTTAATATTCAGGAGATGCCTATATGTTTTTCTTTGGGTTCACCTTCTTATTTAGCTTGGATGCTCACCTTACTAGACCTGGATTGAGGTGGGTGGTCCTCGGACTTCCCACAGGGCAGGGAACCCTGATTGCTCTTTGGGCTGATGAGGAGGGGGACTTGATCAGGGGAGGGGGACTTGATGGGGGGAGGGAAA